>NC_137689.1:21320934-21328719 GCF_963989245.1 Nansenia antarctica | reverse complement strand
CTCCTCAGCTGACGTATGGACCTGAGCTCCTTCACCGAGTGGGATTACCCTCTAAATGAAGTGTGCTTTCATCTGGACTTGGGCAGTCAGGAGCCCCATGTCACTGCATGGACATCACTGGCCTCTGTCCCTTTGTCTCTCTCTCTCTCTCTCTCTCTCTCTCTCTCTCTCTCTCTCTCTCTCTCTCTCTCTCTCTCTCTCTCTCTCTCTCTCTCTCTCTCTCTCTCTCTCACAGACAGACAGACAGATAAACACACAGACAGACACACACATTTTCAATAATGACTGTTTACACGTATATCTTTGAGTTTTTTGAGCAAACAAATACAAGGTGCATACAAACGTACTCCAAGGTGTTCTGGGGGATTTGTTTTATAACTAGTTGTGCTTCTTTTTGTGTTATCAGCTTTTCCATTATCTAGTTTGGATTCTCTTTCTGCCCCCCATGACAACATAAGCAGCTTTTGAGTAATGTCCATTGGTGGAAAATGGGAACCCAAGAAAGGCCAAGGTTTTTCTCTTATTAAGTTCAGAGGTCACCGTTCACAGAGCGAGGCAAGCTGACGGAGCAGAGTGCTTTTTAATCCGTTAGAAAGAGCAGAGAATCATCACGGAGGGACTACGTGAGATCTCTAGGCTAAGGCTCTGCACCATTACCGAATCCATTAAGACGAGGGTGAACTTTTTCTGAATGCCCTCTCTTGTACCCCCCTCCCACACACACACACACACACACACACACACACACACACACACACACACACACACACACCCCAGTAAATGTATCTATAATGGAAAGATAAGATTCAATTTATTTTTTCTTGTAAATCTTTGCCTCTGAAGTAAAGTTCAGGTCTGTGAGGTAAGATGTAGTACTCAATTATGGATGAGAGCTACTGGCTCCAGAGATTTGATCAGATTAGGAGTGGATGATGTTTTAGATATTTATGTAAACATCATATTTATGTTTGAGTTGAAAAATGGAAGTCTAAAGCGCTATTGTTAGAGTAATACGATAATGAAAAGATAATGTAATTGCATAGAAGAGGTCCCATATCAGGTTTCGACTTGATTCAATGTTCTGTAGATAGAGTTTGTCTTTAACAAAATAGAAAGTAGTAGATACAACAATCATAATATGATATACGATATTATATTTGGAGTCTCTGGTTCATTCAGAGTGGCTGTGATGAGAATGCAGAGAATGTGTATTTCTGTGCCTGATCACCTGAAAGGCAAATATGGAGAAGACTGAGAAAGTAGTTATTCCAAAAGCATTCGCCCTAGACCAGAGTAATTGGACAAATGCAATGAAGTGGTGTATGAATGTGTGAGCTAAGTTCCCTCGCCCCCCCCCCCTTTCGATGTGGAGGATTAACTGAGTGTGTCTCTATCCAGAGGCCTGTCTTATCATAATGATTGTATAATGAAACTCACTTGGGCTCTCACTCCCGTCATGAAATTTGATTAGTCTCTCTTTCCACCGTCACAGCACAGTATGGAGTAGGAAGAATCCAGTATAAACAGGTGGTGCCTGTATTTTGAGAATCAGCGCAACTTCTCAAGTCCTTTGTGGCTCAGTTGGTAGAGCATTATGACTGAACACGCCCCTTTCACCAAGTGTTTGGTTGGAGAAAGACAGATGGCACAAGGTGAAGAAACAAATATATTATTGTTTTGAAGTTAAATCAAGTTACTATTAAGTGAGGAGGGATATTTTCAGTTTAGCTTCCTCCAGCAGCTTGGCTGTTTGGGGGAGCGAAATAATTTGCAGTTTGCACAAGGACTGATCAAATGGAAATGACAAACGGAATGGTGAAGGATAATGAAAAGGACATGGGCAGTGGAGCGGCGAAAGAAAAGAGTGATGGAAGAGAGGAGCAGAAGGTACGACAGTATGAGAAGCGTTGGCGGTGATTGTGAAGGTGGAGGGAGATGTGGAAGTTACTCTGATGGAGTTATTGCGAGCAACAAATATGGTGTGTGGATGCGTGGAGGCAGGGTGAAGGCTAAAAATACAAATACATATGAAATGACGATGGAGTCGTTTAAAGCAAAAGGAACAATAATGGATGGCTTTAAAATTAAGGAGAGTAGAGTCAGTGCAAAAGAACTAATAAAAGACGAGCTGGTGGTATCTTTTATGAACCTGCCTACTTCTGTGACGGATGAGGAGATATTGTTTAAGCTGGATGGATGGGGAGTGACAGCACTGTCCCAAATAAAGAGGTGAGCGGTGGCCAGGAGCTGATGTGGAGGAGGGGAAGAGGTTTTTGAAAGTAAAATGTAATGGTACACGAAGTTTGAAACGGTGGAATGAGCAGAGTTTTTAAAAGTGGTCTATGACAGGCAAGTTAGAGTGTGCAGGATATGCATACAGCCGGGACACATAATGAAGGACTGCCCTGAATTTAAGTGCCACAGATGTGGGAAACAGGGGCATTATGTGAGCGAGTGTGAGGAGGGAAGGGAGCAGGGGAGGAGATGGAGTGATGACCAGGGCGGAGAGGAGGAGAGGGAGGAAGGAGAGACGGGCGAGGAGAAGGTGGACGGGGAGGCGGTGAATGAGGAAATGGTGGACGGAGAGATGTGGGGAGTTGAAAAGAGCTGGGGAGGGAAGGTGTTTGTGAGCAACAGTGGGAATAGATCCAGGGGGGTGGAGATTCTGGTGAAAAAGGAGTGTAGGAGTAGTAGTGCAAAAGTTAAGGCAGACAATGGATGAGGAGAACGGGAGCGTGATAGGGGTTGAGTTTGGATATTTGGGGAAAAGCTACAGGGTGGTGAAACTACAGTATATGCACCAAATGAGGATAGGGAGAGAAGTTTTTTTTTTAAGGGTTGAGAGGGAAGTGTGGGGAGAACTGTATGGTGGTGGGAGATTCTAATGTGTGGTGCAGCCGGCTGGATGCCTTTAAGAGCTGTATGTTTAGGGGTGATTCTTCTAGGGGGGGGGCTATTAGGTGTAATGAGTGAGATGGGTATCATTGACATTTGGAGGGAGAGGAATCCTGCTGAAAGGGACTTATCTTGGAGGCAGGTGGTGGGAGGCATCCTGAAACAGGGCAGGCTTGATTTAATGTGGGTCTCAGAAGGGATGAGGGAAGGCTTCAGCCAGGTGAGGTACAGGATGAATACCCTGAGTGATCATGCGCTGTTAGAGTGTGTTTTGGGTGTGGGGGTTGAAAGGAGGGGGGGAGGAGTGTGGTGTTTGAATGCAGATTTTGTAAAGGAGGAGAAGTATAGGAGGGAGGTGGAAAGGTATGTGATGAAGGAGAGGAGTATGCATGAGGAGGACACAGGGAGATGGTGGGAACATTTAAAGGGGGAGATTAAGAAGATTAGTATGAGAAATGGTAGGAATAGGAATAGAATAGAGAGGGAGAGGGAGAGGCGGTTGAGAGAGGAATTGAGGAGGGAGGCGGATAGATTAGAGGAGGAGGTAGGATATGATGTGGGGTGGTATGTTAAGGCGAGGGAAGATTTGAAGGAGTTTGAGGAGAGGAAATGCAAAGGGACGATTGTTAAGAGTAGGGCAAGATATGCTTTGGAGTGGGACAAATGTACAGGGTTTGTTTAGGGTTAGAGAAGGTGAAACAGAGAAGGAACTGTATAGTAGAGTTAGAGGGGGAGAAGGGAGAAACAGTTAGTGATTTTGTAGAGATAGAGAGGGTACAGAGCTTTTATGAGGATTTATTTAGGAGAGAGGAGGTGGATGAAGAGAGCTTAGAAGAGGTGTTAGGAACAGTTAGGATGAAGATTGAAAAGGAAGATAAGGAGATGTGTGATGGGGAAATAGGGATGGGAGAGATAGAGGAAGCAATAAAGGGATTGAAAAAGAATACGGGTCCGGGGTTAGATGGGTTGGTGGGTGAGTTCTATGAGGAGTTTAGAGACTTGCTGAAAGTGTATACATGGGTGGAGGAACGAGGAGAAATGCCAGCTACTATGGAAACGGGGGTGGTGAGCATGGTATATAAGAGTAAAGGGAGTAGGGGAAAGAATTTACAGACCTCTCATAATGTTGAACACAGATTATACGATTTTAGCAAGGGTGTTAGAAAATAGGGAGAGTTGTAGGGAAGACACAGGCTTATAGTATACCGGGCAGAGATATAGTGGACACAGTAAGCAGTATTAAGGATGTGATGGAGCATATGTAAGTTAGTGGAGGTGGGATGGTGGTTAGTCTAGGTTTGAAATAAAGCATTTGACAGGGTGGATCACAGGTATTTATAGAGAGATTTGGTTTTGGAGATAAGATGATATGGTAGGTGAGGAGGATGTATAGTGAGGCTAGGAAGTGCGTGAAGGTGAATGGGATACTTACAGATAGTTTTAGGTTAGGGAGCTCTGTGAGGCAAGTATGTGAGGCAGGAAGTGTCTGCTATCAGCTTTGCTATACTCACTGTCAGCAGAGCCGTTAGCATCATATATAGCACAGAACACAGGGATTAGAGGGATCAGTTTGCCAGGAGGTAGGGTGAGTGTGTTATGCCAGTATGCAGATGACACAACAGTGACATTGAGGGACAGAGAAAGTGTGAGGTAGGTGATGGAGAGTGTGAGAGTATATGGTGGGGCATCTGGGGCAAAGGTGAATGTAGAGAAGTCAGAGATAATGTATATAGGTGTGGAGAGGGAAGAGGGAGATGAGTTAGGGTTGAGGGACAGGAAGGATTACTTTAGAGTGTTAGGGATAAATCTAGGTATAGAGTCAAGAGACAGTGGGGCCATGGAATGGGAAGGGATATTGGGGAAGGTTAGGAAGACGTTAGGGTTATGGAGGTTGAGAGGGCTGAAGCTCAGAGGGAAGGTGGTGGTAGTCGTTGCACTCTTGATGTCCACATTTGTGTATGTGATGGGTGTGTTGGATTTGCCGGAGAGAGTGGTTTGAGAGGTTGAGAGGATGGTGAATGAGTTTGCATGGGAGGGGAATGATATACAGGATATTGAGGAATGGGAAGGTGAGGAACCGGCTTCAGAGAAAGTATGAGGGAGAGTATTTCCAGAGATGAAGGTGGGAAGGGTGTGAGAGAACTTGAAGGGGAAGTGGAACTCCATAGAATGTGATGAGATGGATTTTTTACTGAGGCATAATAGGATTTTTAACAATGTAATTATAAGTAAGTTTGATGCAAATGTTGATAGGATGTGTAATGTATGTGGGGAAGCAGCGGAGACATTTATGCACCAATATATGGAGTGTGGAAGACTGGGGTTATATATGGAGAAGATGAAAGATCTGATTAGTGGGAACTGGGAAGGGGGGTATGTGGAGGAGATGGATTGGAAGGAGCTGTGGTTGTTTGGGGTGGTGGGAAAGAAGAAAGGGTGTAATGTGAATTTGTTGAATTATGTATTTAGTCACGGGAGGTATGCGGTCAGGGTGAGAAGGAATGTGGTGGAGGTGTGGGATGTGTTTAAGGCTCTGGTGAGAAGGGATGTGGTGGAGGTGTGGGATGTGTTTAAGGCTCTGGTGAGAAGGGATGTGGTGGAGGTGTGGGATGTGTTTAAGGCTCTGGTGAGAAGGGATGTGGTGGAGGTGTGGGATGTGTTTAAGGCTCTGGTGAGAAGGGATGTGGTGGAGGTGTGGGATGTGTTTAAGGCTCTGGTGAGAAGGGATGTGGGGATGATAAGGATGTATTTGGGGAAGGAGGCACCTTTATAACTGTGGGGGAGGATGGAGACTTGGTTTATGATTTTGAATGATTACGGTAATATATATTTTTTCTTTTATTGTTTTTTCTGAGTTGATGGGGGGCTGATGCCTACCTATGTGTTGTAATGTGGTACTGTAAATAATGTAAATGATGCATTTTTGATAATAAAGGATAATTTTAAAAAGGTCGGTAGAGCATGGCGCTAACAACACTTAGGTTGTGGGTTCGATTCCCGCTGGGACCACATGTACAGAAAAATGTATGCACTCACTGCGTCGCTTTGGATAAACGCGTCAGCTAAACGGTGCATATTAAGTGATACACATCTGAACAGATACTGTTGTAGTTCAAATAGAAATGTCAGCCTGCCAAACACTCCCAAGGCGTTCTGGTTGACATGTGGCTGTTGCCAGAGAGAGTCTGGTTGATTGATTTACAATGGCTTCCAAAAGCTCTTGAAGTTGTCCCAGGCTGACTCCATCACAATATCTCCCAATTGGAGAAGCAACTACGTCCCTCTGAGAGTGTCTGTCCCGACTCTCTCGTTCTCAGTAGAGGAGGCATACGTAAGACATCCTGTTTCTATTTTGAGACACGCAGTATTGGGTTGTTATCTTTCCTGGCGTATGCCCAGGGGACCGACTGGGAATTGAACAGAGCAGCAATGGGTTGTCAAATTAAGCACTTGTTTTAAGTCAGAGAGCCTGGTGCTGAGTGGAAGCAGGTGATGTGGGTTGCTAGCTCTCAGTCTGTACACACACACACACACACACACACACACACACACACACACATACATACACACGCACGGGCACACACGTACACACACGCACACACACACACACGTGCACACATGCACACGTGCACATGCGCGCACACACACACACACACACACACACACACACACACACACACACACACACACACACACACACACACACTGTTATCCAGAACCTGACATTCACTCTCTGGCCTCGCCCCTAAGCCCCACGGGGGAATGAATATTCAACACTTTAACAATGTTTTAATTCAATATGTTTCCATTGCAGCTATTCAGATTAAATATAGACCAGACATTGGTATTAATTCAATGAAACTACACAGCTAAAGAAATTATAAGATTCCAATCCATAAAAAAGCTATGTGCAATAAAGGGGAATGACACAGGAAAGAAGTATTGAACACGCTAACTGAAATTTACTTCAGTTTCCAAGGACGGCTTCAAGATGCTTCCTGTAAGAAACAACTCATCTCTCACACTGATTGAATTCTTATTTCCCCCACTGTATATATTTGTGTATTTATGAGTGTGGGGGGAGATAATTGGAATGGATATCTTTTTTAACGTTTTAAAATGTAAAATATAATGTCTTTACAAACAAGTATAAATGATACACACATTCACATTTCTTTCTTTTTTCAAATACACATGAATTATTAATGAAACAAATCTACAGTCTAAAGGGAGAGATATCATATTTTTGTCTGAATCTTGACCCACAACCCATATTCTCTTTGAAGACTGTCTAACAGCAGACAGACCCTCTTAAAAAGAATAATATGAATAACCCTTTTGTTTATTCCCATGCTGAACACTGCCTAATGTTTGTATTTGTCTCCTTCATTATGGGGCTAAACATCACAAATGACTCCTGTTGAATATGCCTGTCTGAGATTTTCTGGATTTATGCAGTGTGTTAAAGCTTTCATAGTGTGACAAATCCTAATTGGCCATAGAGGGGGGAGGGGGTTGCCTTCGGGGCGGAATCTACTTGATGCTGTAGAGAATAATGTTGGTCTAATTGGGTTTCCCATAATCTGCCGCTACAGTGCGGGAGATGCTTCATGCACTAGCGGCATGTAAATCGTGTAACACTTGGAATCTGCTGCCAACGTGTATTGATGTTTAATTTAATTAATGAGAAGCCTTGGAACATGCTCTGTACCCAGTTCTCCAGAGATGACAGCCTACTCTCAGGCCCTGGCTAGTTAGTCGATGCAACACATGAATATCAAATTGTTGCTCTTTAAACATCGTAGACACAACAGAACGGAGTCTGATCGTGTTGGAAGGCGTCGTCATCCCCCCGGCCCCTAAGATCAATCCACACCTTGATCTCTATAC
>NC_137689.1:21193434-21313434 GCF_963989245.1 Nansenia antarctica | reverse complement strand
AAGATTGAAGATGCTCTGTGGGGGTAATTATTTTCAGCTGTGCCAAGCTAAAGATACCTCCTCTTAGGAAAGAAAAATGGAATGACGGGGGACCGGATAGTTCAGAACACTTCACCGTTCAGCAGAACAGTTCTAAGTGTAGGTGCCCTCGACAATTGAATAATACATTATGCTCATGATTGCAATGCGATTCGAAATTAAACGCACCACCGTTCACTTGACGTAAAGGCAAGTGCTGATAATAAGGTTAACACAGGAGCTAGTGTATTTATAGTCCTTTATATGGAATGAGGACAGTCTGATGGCTGCTCTTAGGCTGTCAGCTACACAACTGAACTTGTCGAAAGAAGATGTACTTTTAATGTCTCGTCTCTGTCGACACTGGTGTCGCTGGAGGGTTCACACCATTCCAAATATTCAGAAAAAGTCATCTGTAATATTTATGATTCATTGGGGTTTTTTGCCTGGAAGAGCTATTCTCTTAGGGTAGGATTTGAACTTGAGATCCGTGCGCAGAACTGGAATTATAAATCTATGCAAATGTCGGGTAACATCGAGTTTGATTATGCAGAGTCTGGAGTGAGGATTATTCCATCCTTGGAGAGAGCCGCAGGGGGGGCTGTCTGATGGAACGCCCCCCAGGCTGTGGTGGTGGTGGTGGTGGTGGTGGTGGGTGTACTGAGGGGGGTGCTGGTGTGTGTTGCAGGTTTGACCTGGAGCAGACCCAGGCCCAGGACGAGGTCCAGAGGGAGAGGAGCCAGCGGGAGAAGCTCAGCCGGGAGAGAGACATGATGACCGGGGAGGTGTTCAGTCTCCGCCAGCAGCTGGAGGTACAGTACACACACACACACACACACACACACACACACATATACACAGGTACACACACACACACGGCCGCACGCACGTACGCACACACACACACGCACACATATACACAGGCGCACACACACACACACACACACACACACACACACACACACACATATGCACAGGTACACACACACACAGCCCCACGCAGGCACACATATACGCAGGCACACACATATACAAACACACACACATGCGCGTGCATACACACACACATACGCATACACACACACACACACACACACACACGCACGCACGCACGCACACGCACACGCACACACACAGATACAGATAATGGGTCATTATGTTCCCTCAGGGGAGACCATGTCTTGTTCTTCATGTCCTCTGTATGACTGGGCTGGGCTGTCTCTCTCTCTGACTCTCTCTCTGTCTCTCTCTCTCTCTCTCTCTCTCTCTCTCTGCTGCACCCTGCCTGCAGGACAAGGACATGGATCTGAGTTCGGTCAACCTGAAGGTGGAGCAGCTGGAGGCGGAGCTGAAGGACCTCTCCTCCCAGGAGTCCAAGGACGAGGCCTCGCTGGCTAAGGTCAAGAAGTCCATCCGTGACCTGGAGGCCAAGGTCAAAGACCAGGAGGAGGAGCTGGACGAACAGGCCGGAACCATCCAGATGCTGGAGCAGGTAAAGGAGGAGGAGAGGAGACCAATGGGATGGTGTATGAGGAGCACTTGTGTGTATGTCTTACTATGTGTGTTCGTGTGTGTTCGTGTGTGTACGTGTGTATGTGTATCTGTGTATCTGTGTGTGTGTGTGTGTGTGTGTGTGTGTGTGTACGTGTGTGCGTGTTCTTTAGGCCAAGCTGAGGCTTGAGATGGAGATGGAGAGACTGCGGCAAACCCACTCCAAAGACATTGAGAGCAAGGATGAGGAGGTGGAGGAGATCCGCCAGTCATGCAGCAAGAAGGTAAGTAAGACCGCTGACAGTCCCACTGCTGTGAATTGATAGACATTCATAGACATTCATAGACATTCATAGACATTCATAGACATTCATAAGCTAATTGGGATTTTATCAGTGTTGGGGAGTAGTTCCACTACATGTAGCTCAACTGTCAGTTTAACTGCATTTTGAAGAAGCTTGGTGGTAGTTAAACTAAATTCAAATCCTAGTACCGTATTTTCCAGACTATAAGTCGCTCCGGAGTATAAGTCGCATCAGTCAAAAAATGCGACATTAAGAGGAAAAAACATATATAAGTTGCACTGGACTATAAGTCGCATTTATTTAGAAATATGTTTCACAAAATCCAAGACCAAGAACAGACATTTAATCTGGAAAGGCAAGTGTATTCAACTACACAATAGCACACAGAACAACAGGCTGAATAGAAGTCTGGTATGTTAACATAACACATGAACAGTTATTCAGCAACACAATAGCATAAAGAACATACCTGGGAGGCTGAATAGGCTAAATGAACATAACAAGCCAGCGAGTCCAACAAGCAAGTTACCAGTAAGCAAGTTCACCAAGCTACCGTTTGCTTAGCTTCAACAAGCTAATGTTTTAGATAACTTCTTCAGGGGTATAGGAGGAGCATATAGTTGTCACAAGCCCAGAGCGGCCCAGAGCGCCCTCTGTCGGCTGTAGACGGTAATGTTTACTCCTTGGTTCATGTCAGTCAGTATGAAATTATATATATATATATTGATATATAAGTCGCACCTGACTATAAGTTGCAGGACCAGCCAAACTATGAAAAAAAGCGCGACTTATAGTCCGGAAAATACGGTAGTTTTTCCTGTATTTAACTACTTTTTTTGTATGTAGCGGTGCGCTAATTACACTTTTCCAAAGCAAAACTATTATTCCAGCCCTTGAACTTCAATTGCCCTACTATTTCTTCTCTTACTACCTCCCAGTCTCCCAACATTGCTCCACCCTTTTCTCTACCAGTAATTTCAGTCAGAGGCTTTCTGGCACATGGCAGACTGGTCATTTTTCAGTAACTGACTGTCCTGTGTTGGATAATGTAGTTTAAAAGTAGCTTTAGTTTGACAAACTATATTTCTCTCAAGGGTAGCTTTAAGTGTAGTTTTAATTTCTTTAATTTGTGAATGATTGATAATCTCATTAAGTACATGTTCAGAGTAGCTTCCGCAACACTGGATTTGATTTCTGCATAACTTCCCCCGAGTCTTCAGAGAACAACACAGCCACCCTGGTCAGACACACACCCGGCAGCCCTGACAGATGTGTCTCCAAACACACACATTTGCGCATTCAATCATGTGTCAAATTACACTGCACTCAGAATTCCTGTCTCGCCTGCCTCGTTAATTTGTCATGGCAACTAGATCTGTGTTTTGTGACGCTTACTACTTTTTTTTTTTTATTACTTACTGTTCGTACACATTTTTGTTCGTACACAAGTCACTTTTTCATAATTCCACTCACCGTTATATACAGCCAACTCTAGTTGTGGCCACCCAATGAGAGCAGCCATGTGCGTGATCGATGGAGGAGCGTGTGACTCCTCTGTGGTGATGGTGGTCTGTCAGCCTGGCCTGTGTCTCTGTGGTGATGGTGGTCTGTCAGCCTGGCCTGACTGGGTCTCTGGGTCTCTGTCCTGCAGATGAAGCAGATGGAGGTGCAGCTGGAGGAGGAATATGATGACAAGCAGAAAGTCCTCCGTGAGAGGAGAGAGATGGAGACCAAGCTGCTCAGTGCCCAAGACCAGGTACTCCATCACACTGGCACTGGCCACTCTCTCTCTCTCTCTCTCTCTCTCTCTGTGTGTGTGTGTGTGTGTGTGTGTGTGTGTGTGTGTGCGCGTGTGTGTGTGTGTGTGTGTGTGTGCGCGCAACATGCTGTGCGATGGCTCCTACATGGGTCTGTGAGATGTGACAACGCAGGGAGACAGTTGCTCTGTCGTGACGGCCATGTTGTCCTCTAGGTGAGCCACAAGGACGTGGAGGCGGAGAAGAAGCTGAAGAAGGACCTGAAACGTACCAAGGTTCTGTTGGGTGACGCCCAGCTCATGCTAGACCACGTGAAGAACAACGCCCCCAGCAAGAGGGAGATCGCCCAGCTCAAAAACCAGGTACAGCAGCCTACCGACAGGCCCGTTGTGTCACTGTCAGGACTAGGCTAGCCAGTGATGCCTGAAGCCAGGGACATCCTGTCTGCTGTACTACATCAAACCTAGCAATCCTTGTGTTATGATCTGCTGGGCCCAGTATATAATCTGAATTAATCTAGACCAGTTTTTGCTATGCAGGATCAGTTCCATCTGGCAGAGTTCGAGTTGTATAGGGGAAACCAGCCAGTTCGATCTGATCCTGGATAACGCGAAAGAGTCTGGATCATTCTGATGCAGATGAAAGGTTCTGTAAAACCGGGCCCTGGATCTTCCCTGGACCCTTCGGGCTTTATCCTTGACCTTAGCCTGCTAATCCTTTTCTTCCCTTCCATCCTCCTCCTCCTTCCTTTTTTTTCTTCTCCTCCGTTACCTCCCTCTATCCCCTCGCAGCTGGAGGAGTCAGAGTTCACGTGTGCGGTGGCGGTGAAGTCTCGCAAGGGCATGGAGTTAGAGATGGAGGACCTGCACCTCCAGATGGAGGACGTGGTCAAAGCCAAGATGTCTGTGAGTGACAGATCCCGCTGGTCCCATCTCCTGCTACTATAGCTGCCTACTGCAGACTGGACACACAGTCAGACACTTCAGATCACTGGTCTGTCAGGTCAGACAACAGAGATGTTTAGTAGTTAGCATTAGCATCTTGATTAGCTCTGTTTATGACAGCAACATGCAAGTGTCGATAGTTTCAACAAACATGACATTTATGCAAAACCTTCTCAATCATCAGTTTGGTCTTTAGAGAGCCCTAGCTTTACTCTGAAGTATTTTTTTCTCTTGACTATTTTCTGTTAAACGATTGAAAATCCAGGATATAGTAGTAGGGACAAACAACAAACTGGAATAAATCAATCAAGATACCGCATGCTGTAGTCCTTAGTATAGATATATAGATGAGACGGAGATGCCAGATGAAAAGAGATGCACAATTATTCCATACAGCTTGTCATTCCACTCTGGTTTCTAGAACATTATTTACAGCCTTGGCGGAGATGAGGAAATGGTATTGCAGGGGGTATTTTTGTTGTTGTTTTGATACTTTTAACGTGTATTATGTGTGTTTGCCTTAGTGTGGTAGTAGTGTCAGGCTCTGTTTTGCCTCCTGAGGTTTTCAGACTAGGTGTAGACCAGCCGCCTCTCCCTCCTGCAGTGCTTTGTGTCAGCTAACCAGGCGCTCATTGTGTAGAGACATGCAGAGGAGGCGCAGGCCCTCCTAATATGTAATCTCTGCCAGGCTCTACCACACCAAATTGCTGTGTGTAATTACAGCGTTTTAGTATGCTTTTGAATACATAACAGAAATGAACTAACCAACCAACCACGGTATTATTAAATCTCCAGTAGTGCCTGTCACCGTCTTGTACTCTCACACTTCAGAGACTATTTTAACAAATGTGTGCAACACCCACTTTAATCGTATATATATACACACACACACACACACACACACACACACACACACCCAGCCATCACAAAATCTAGAAATTATAAATGATTCCATACATATCTTGCTAATGGATTAATTAGCTTTCTTTCGATTTTTTTGTTCCCTCATTAATCATCCCTCACGGCTGTCTCCTCCTGAGAACACTCTCTGTGTTTTTGAGAGGAAATTGCAGACGGATCGTGACACTTGTGGTTCTCTGGGGAGTCCAGACAGAGTGCTATGGCCCTGTAGTCTGGGCTACTGGGCTAATTGGTGTGTTTATGGCTAAGAAGGGTCTTGTTAAATGTCTCCGGTTGGGGAAGACACACTGAGAATGTCTATATCTCTCCTCTGGAGCAGAGGGGGGGGGGGGTTGAACCTTTAGGGACACTGCCAGTTCATGCTGTAACTGGTCCCGGTTTTGTAGAGTGCCTTAATGAGCCAATCGGGGATGATTATCCCAAATCCCCCCTCATCCACCACCACGGCCAATGCCGTGAGTTAATATCCATCCAATGAGAAATCAGGACTGCTTGGTCTTCTGGACAGTTAATGACCATTGATTACCTTCACTGGCTCATGAAAAACGGCTTGCCGATTAGAGAGTAAAGTTTCCTTCCTTCTCTCTCTCTCTCACTCACTCACTCGCTCTCTCTCTCTTTTCTCTTTCTCTCGCTCGCTACACGCTGTTGTTTCTTTCTTTCTGTCTTTCTCTGCCTCTCACACACACACACACACTCTCTCTCTCTGTCTCTCTATCTCTCTCTCTCTCTCACACACATCCTCTCCCTCTCTCTCTCCCTCCCTCCCTCCCTCCCTCCCTCTCTCTCTCATGGTGTGTTCTCTTTGTCTGGGTCAGTTGGAGGAGCAGCAGAGCCGTCTGCAGCGTGAGAAGAACGACCTTCAGTCCCGTATGGAAGAGGATCAGGAGGACATGAACGAGCTGATGAAGAAACACAAGGCTGCCGTTTCCCAGGTAACAACACTGCCCACCCACACAGCTTTTGTTCTGTGACTCTAACAGTGTATGTCGCACTCCCTGCCCCCCCCCCCCCTCCCCACACACACACACAAATCAACATGATTAATAAAGCTAAAGCTCAGACCTATACGTACGAGTGGGTCATGATTCCTGTACTGTAGAACGAGTCAGGCTGCTCAGTAGTTACAGCTGATGTGACGTGACCCACAGAATTGGCAGGATGTGGTTAATTATCGTGTTCTTTCTCCCCTGTATATGGTGTGACACGACGTGGGCGCTAGATTCCACACCGCTTTTCAAAAAGCTGTTAATGTTTTTCCTATATGCGTAGGCGGAGTGCGAGATAATGGCCACTAAATACGTGCAATGCTATTTGACACGACTGTTTGGGAGATAGATGCAATCTGTTCCGGAGCAGATGATATTAATTAAAATGAATTAGGACTATGACGCGTTTTTGAGAATGCCTCAGTCAAGCATTGGGTAGTTTACCCTCCTAGTTCAAGGGGAGCGCGCGCGCACACACACACACACACACACTTACACTCACACATGCTCGCCCACACACACACACGCACACATGCACACATGCACACATACACAGGCACGCACACACTCACACACACACTCACACTCACACACACACACACACACTCACACATGCTTGTCCACACACACACTCACGCACATGCACAGATACACAGGCACGCACACACACACACACACATTTTAAATGCTTTATTTATGTCCACATACAAAGTACAATTCTAAAGGACATAAATACTAACAGTGCATTTTGACATCCTGGAAACAATTTGTTACAGTAATGCTGAGCCAACAACCAGTTCTGCCACACACAGGATGTTATTCGCACAAGACCAGTGGGTTGATCAATACTAAAAGACAGACAGTATCCCGCTCATGGGTACAGGAAGCACCGCCTTCTCCATATTGAGCGGCTACCAATAATAGCGGATATTGAGCAGTATTTTGCTAACTGTTTGGCCCTTCTCTTAGGAAGACCAGCCATATGAAGGCCTCTAACAACAGACTTATGAACATGGCCCAGGCTGCCAAATATAAAAACTAAAAGTTGACATCTGTAGCCCAGTTGTGATATGGCCTGCTCCAGCTGTTGGTATTTTAAGATTTTGGTTAAAAAGGCTTCCTCTAGGCTATGGTCAAAGGTGCAGCCAACTTCTAAAATAAGCACCTCTCTGTGGTTTTCATTGACAATTACAACATCAGGGGTGTTTGCTGAACACACACACAAACACATCCGTTAATGCAGCCACATGCACACACAGCATTTCCACACACGTCCACTGGGTGTTATAAGATCTATGTGTATCTATGTGTTGGTTGTTAGTCTGCCAGGGACCTGGGCCAGATCAGTGACCTGCAGGCCCAGCTGGAGGAGGCTATGAAGGAGAAGCAGGAGATCCAGGACAAGGTACTGTACCATGAACCCCCCCCCCCACACACACACACACACACACACATTCATCACATTCATCAGCCCTTCTGAGGACGATTTGCCCTCAGCACAGACACACACACACGGCGTCCTACACTGACAGTACAGCTGCACCTGCTAGGGCTCAGAGCTCCCCCCTGTACGCTGTGCTGCTGCCTGGGATTTCAGGTGGTTTTAAAAAAGATCTGTCACAAAAGCCACTGATAGCCATCTAAAGCCTGAGACCCTGTAGTGATTAGCTGATTCCCCTATGAGAGACAAAGCCTGTGTTTGTAATGACTTGAAAGGAGAGCTCCAAATCCTTCTTGTCTGCGATGCAAAGCCCCCTCATTAGGAGCCACGGTGCATATTGGGTACTTTTAATTCCACGTATAGCTTTCATCCTTTTTTATCAGTTATAAAAAAAAAAGTCTCTGAACAAGTTTGCAAAGCATTGATCTTTTTCCTCCACAAAGCTCTGCGGTGATCGTTATTTAGTCTCATTCACTACCTCTCCATCTACCCAGAAGAGGCAAGAGGGGTTATCTGTGTCTCATTGGCTATTCATCTTAGATAGTCCAGGCATAATGAGCTACATTAATGCTGGAGGTCCACCCAAAATCCAGTCTGGGGAACTTGTTATTCACACACCTCTTGAGGAGAAAAGATAAAAGTTTTTTTAGTTTTTTTTGGCATAGATACTTTTCAGTTTACACTTTTAGTAACTTTGAGTAATGCTGGAATGTATGTAGTATGGATTGGAGGAGAGGAGGTGTGCCAGTGTTCCCCAGTGATCAGTGCTGCTCAGTGGGTGACTGTGCCTCTGGCCCTCCTCTAGCTCCAGTCCCTGCAGAGCCAACTGGAGTTCCAGGAGCAGTCCATGGTAGAGAAGTCCCTGGTCAGCCGACAGGAGGCCAAGATCCGTGAGCTGGAGACCAAGCTGGAGTTTGAGAGGACCCAGATCAAACGCCTGGAGGTGAGTGGGGGAGGGAGTGGGAGGGAGGGAGTGGGAGGGAGGCGAGTGGGAGGGAGAGAGTGGGAGGGAGAACGTGGAGGGGGGAGAGTGGGAGGGAGAGAGTGGGAGGGAGAACGTGGGGGGGGGAGAGAGTGAGTGAGGGAGGGAGGCGAGTGGGAGGGAGAGAGTGTGAGGGAGGCGAGTGGGAGGGAGAGAGTGTGAGGGAGAACGTGGGGGGGGGGGGGCGGGAGAGAGAGAGAGAGAGAAAAGAGGAGAGAGGGTGAAACAGGGTAAGCTACGAGGCTACTTTTGTGCTGTGAAGGGAATCAATAATGAATAACTACCAGCCTTCAGTAAGTATTCACCCCACCTGGATTTTTTCCACATTTAATTATGTTACAACCTGACTTGAAAATAATTTAATAGATTTGGATTTGTTACTTATCTACAGAAAATACCCCATAATATCATTAGGTATTCACCCCCTTTGCTATGACGATAGCTAAAATGCAAAAAGTTTAAATGAATCCATCTGAGTGCACGGATAATAGTTCATGTGATTTCAGAATGAATATCTTCGGGCTCTCTGAGCTGCATAGGAATTAATGACCCAGTGTGTGGATTAGGCTGTCCTCGTCACTACCAACTCAGCACATTTCATAATTTACTGTCCATCCTGACAAAAACTCCCCAGTTGTTGCCGGTGACAAGCATGCCCGTAACATGATACAGCTACCACTATTCTTCACACGGGGGATGGTGTGGAAACTGCAGTGACCAACAAAAAAAAATCTATTTTGAAGTCAGGTTTGTAACACAACCAAAAGTGTAAAGGTCCGGGGGGGGGGGGGGGGGGGGGGGGGTGACTACTGACTGAAGGCAGGCACTGTAGGCTCCTCACCAGCAGTGAGTTCTGCAAGCCTTGAGCTCTTAATTACACTTTGATATCCTCAAAAAGCCTGAACAGGAGTGCGATTGATGCTCAGACATCAGGCCCTGACTTTGTTCCCCCTCGTTCCCCCCCCCCGTAGAGCCTGACGGGCCGTCTGAAGGAGAACCTGGAGAAGATGACGGAGGAGAGAGACCACCGCGGCGTCGGGGAGAACCGCGAGAAGGAGCAGAACAAACGCATGCTGAGACAGACGAGGGACATCAAAGAGGAGATGGCAGAACTGTCCAAGAAGGAGGGTGAGGCGAGCCGCAAGAAACACGAACTGGTGAGTCAGGGGCTGGACCGGAGAAGTCCGCCATGAAGGACTGGGGAAAAGGTGCATGACAGTCAAGCACGTGACCTGTCAAACTTGCTCATTTGGGATAATTGACTTCCATTGGATTTTGGTTTCAAACGCGATTAATTAGCGGTTAGTGAAAGTGGCCCGATAACCACAGAACCACATGTGGATTGATGTGGATTCCTTGTCTATAGACTCCGTTTCAGGGTATGGAACCCAAATGATGTGATTTTGTCATTTGAGTATATTTAACACTTTAAGTGTTGCTTGTTTTTAATAGAGGGTTTGGGGATGATCGTGGTCTTACTTTGCAACATGACCCTTCAGGAAATGGACATCGAGAGCCTGGAAGCAGCCAACCAGAGCCTGCAGGCGGACCTCAAGCTGGCCTTCAAGAGGATCGGAGACCTGCAGGCCGCCATCGAGGATGAGATGGAGAGCGACGATAACGATGACCTCGTCAACAGGTACAGTACAGGGCCCTTTCTAGAACATTCTTTACCATAATAAGCGGTAGGCAGGGAGACCAATGGGACGTCAGTTGCCCTATCGAAACACCCAGAACAAAATTGAACATTTACAAGTCCAGTACTGTTGTTTGCAATAAAATAAAAAAAGAAACAAGAACAAAGCTATCAAAAGAACACAGCCTAGGTTTCAGTCAGTTACGGTGCTTGTGTAACGCTGTCCTGGTTTAATCCTGTCCCCTGTGCCATTATGTTTTTTTAGTTGTTGGTTTTTCTCTGTTTAGAGAGTCTGCCGAGGCCTCTTTATGGGGAGGTTCAGGGTTACTCTACCTCTGAGCCCCCACAGAAGTAAACATTGCAATAATACAAGGCCGCAGAGAGGGACGGTTTCTCCTCTTTACCCCTCCTCCTTTTGAGAAAGGTCAGCAACAGGATGAGTTGGTATTCCGAGTCGCTGCTCAACATTGTACAGTATGTTCATTTCCAGCAGCAGTAGTTTGAGGGTCATTTTACTTACAGTGTTGTGCCTTTCCTGAGGCACATTAACCCCCCCCCCCTTCCCCCTGGCTTTTCTTTTTCGCAATATGTTAGCTGTGTGTCTCACAACTTCTTCTTCTCGTTTTTTCTTCCTTTCTCTTTTGTTTGGTCTCCCACTCATCGCCCAGTTTACAAGACATGGTGACAAAGTATCAGAAAAGAACGAACAAAACGTGAGAGCGGACAAAAGGATCCTTTCTTTTCCCTCGTGATTGTTGGTTTGCTGGTTTGCTCAACCCATCCTCCCACATGAGAGAATGATGCAGTTCTATAATTCAGGAGGAGCTTTG
The DNA here is from genome assembly GCF_963989245.1 of Nansenia antarctica. Taxonomy (NCBI): domain Eukaryota; kingdom Metazoa; phylum Chordata; class Actinopteri; order Argentiniformes; family Microstomatidae; genus Nansenia; species Nansenia antarctica. The sequence goes on along the minus strand of NC_137689.1, from coordinate 21,302,120 downwards.
GTTGTTTTTTTATGATGAGATTGTGAACTGAATGAACTTGGCTGGAACTACATTACAGTAGCTTACAATCTAGGCCTACTCATGTTCTCATTACTGTAGAAAAACAACAACAATGGCACTAAATGATTCCATTGAATAACTGTTCGCCATGGAATATGATCAAATGCAAAGAATAGATGACTGCATCATTGTCTCATGTTATAACATTATCCTCTCATCTGAACCGAGACCTTGGACCTCCACCTTGCATCCTGCATCCTGTCACGTGGCATGTCGTTTTACATACATGATTTTGAGAATTTGCATAACCTAACCATTTGACTAATCCTGTCTCATTCCATGGTCGTCATGGCGGTCATGTTTAGTTTAAAGGAATGTGTCAGACTCATGGTTATCAGGTTTTGTTGCTTTTAGAGCCGGTGTCTAATGATCGCAAATTGAACCCCGAATTGCTCCCAATGTGCGGGCCCGGAGCCTTGCATGGTAGCTTGCCGCCATTGGTATGTGAATGTGTGTGTGAATGAGAGGCCATTGTAAAGCGCTTTGGAATAAGCCGCTATATACTGTAAGCGCAGTCCATTTCCCATCTCTCTGTGGAGTTTCTGGTTCTCCAGATGGGCTTTGGCTGGGCTGCTCTGTCAGCGACGCTCAGCTTCATCTACTCAAGTCAAAGTGCTTTTTTTAGTCACTTAAGAGATCAAAATAATATGTTGATGTCCATCAACCTATATCAATTCTAAAATTCAGCGTAGCACCTCATTATTCAGACTGGCTTGGAAAAAACCGGAATAAGGGACTTTTTTTCCTTCGGAGCAGGAGAGATTGTTCCTTTAGTGCATTTACTGCTTTCCCTCCTGACCAATTCCATGATTTGTCAGACTTCTATGAATTGTCAGACTTCCAGACTTCCATGAATTATTAACCTCAATTGCTTCTTCAACGGAAGCAGACACCTCTGCTCTGTAAATCATTTCCTATTACTTTGTATTATTCATCTGCTATACTTAGTCATGGGAATCCGTACAGTGCAGCGTCCTCACATCCACATCAAACCTGTGAGTTTCTAACTCTGCGCTGCTCAAGAGAAGGGAAGAGAAGCAAATCACCATGGTTACTTAAGAGCAACCGTGTTCTTATTTGATCTTCATGAAATGGTGGTGTGCGATAAACAATTATGAAACAATCCATTTCCTAGTCAATGTTCTGCAGAGTGTGGACTTCCTTTTGACTTTTATTTGTGGTCATTGCTCTCATAAAAAAGTGACAAGGGTAGGGTCAAATAAAACTGAAACTACTGAACATCATGAGAAGCACATTATGTTCTAGCGACCAGTTCTGTTCCTGTTATTGAATCACGGTCCACAATGCACACAGGGTGACTATAACACCAGATTCTGAGACCAGACAGGGACAATCCATAGGAGCTTGATGATGAATAGAAGTTTGTGGAACAGAGATCTACAACCGGTGGAGGCCAATTGTCAGAAGCGATTAATATCCAGCTCTAAATTCTCTATGCTTGTTTGCTCCCCGGAGCCTCGGCACTGCTTAGCCAGTGGTGTGAGGGCAAGGACATAAATTGTGTGTGACACCGTTTCCAAAGCACTCGATTACAAGCCGCCTCTGTTCCACAGCTGCTTCTCTTGTTCTTGTCTAGTGCAGGTGTGCGTGCGTACGTGTGTGGGAGAGACTTCAGGCTACATGGGGGCCGGTCCTCTCTTTCCCAGGAAGCTTTGTTCAATACATTGAGTTTTAGAAACACAGAATGAATGTCCACTCATGTGATGACCAGAGATAGGTCTCCTAAAGCTCACCTTTTAATGTCTCTAGCTACAGTAGCTCCTCCCTATGCCCCAGGTAGAGAGACATGTGGCTCTGCCCATGCAGAAAGAAAGGAGGGAGCTGGGAGATGACCGTCGTTTCAATGTAATTATTTTGCTTGAACAGAGAAGCTAGCTACAGTACTATGAAATAAGGTGATATCAGAGTTAGACAATGCTATATTACCTGTTTCCATTCGCTTCTAGTCTTGTACCCCGTCTTCACCTCACAACTAAGACCATGGTCATTGTTAGTGTGTAGGTTAACGACAGAAGTATCGGTATGCATGAATGTAATCCACTGAATGTAACATGGTTTTAAGCTACTCAATGGGCCTGATGATGATTTGCATTTTTAAGGATGATTTCCATGCAGTTAATGTAAAGTTTACATGACCTTCACTCTCAGGTCACTTCCTGTCAGGGGCTGTGCAATTGATTTTTTCAATAGAAGAGCCAAGTCACTGAACAACTGTGATAAAAAAAACTAAAAACATTTACCATTTACATTCACCAAGGACTAATAATACTTTATTACCATTGATTCTTGAATAATGTAACTTAGAAATGCCGAATGAGCTTAGTTTAACATACCCCATCATAACCAGAAATAATAAATAATAATAAGCTTGTTTTATGGTTAAAACTATCATTTTGATCTCATGGATGGTCATTACATTTCACCAGCCCAGTCCCTCAGCTGTTTACCATATAAGGGCAGAATAAGGGGGAGACTGCTTTGTTGTCGTTTGAATCTCAGATTGACCCTTTAAGTTAAGACACTGTAGTTTTGTCACGTTTTATTATAATTTTGTGAAGTTCATTAGCAATTAGCAAACATTAGCCTTAGTTGAAAGTATCAAGTAGTAGTAGTAGTAGTAGTAGTAATTGTGACTGTATTACCACTGACTGATGGTCTAACCATGGTAAGCAAGGTCTTGGGATACAAGGGTAGAACACAATGGAATATATGGGTAATAGCAATGACGGACAAAAGGCTGTTGATGAAGGCCGAGGGTGCAAAAATTAAAACGGCACCTACTGCAGGACATTGGGCCCCACCAGCGCGCGAAAAGCTATGATGCGTCATGTATGATGAAATTGTCTTCATCCTTGATTACGATTAACATTATGTTATTAGTAAGGATGTACTTGAATCCGAATGTTATTCGGGAAATCACACTTAATGCGATGGAAACAGATTCTTCTCCCCGAACTTGCTTGTTATTATTCTGAAAAAAAGGCATGATTGACATGTCTGTGTGTCAGCCGCCAGTGTGTTTCTTCAAATCTATTCATATCATTATGGATGGCCACAAGATAAAGAATGCCCATTCTGTTGGTAACATAGCACTTTGATTTAATTAATTAGTAGTTTCATTTCACTACACGTTATTAAAAAGTGGTTGCTATATTCTGTAGTCGCCCCCACTGCGCAAAGCAGGCAGCGCGCTGAGAGCTGGATGTAAGAGTTTGGCATCGTGGAGGCGTCATGCGTGAGCTACTGAGACAAAAGCCTGGTGTGGCAGCTGGATTTCTTTCAAACCCCCGCAACCTCTATATAGAAATGAAGCTTAGAACCTGTCGTTTTTAGATGTACTGTAGGTGTTAATTTCCTCCACACCCAGTCGAAATAGTGAAAACATTTATGTTTTAGTCAGTAAAATCGTATTCAACTTGCGTCCACTAACTCCTTACCTCACCGTACATGTATTTCGCAACAACAATTTCAAGTGACAGCAACAAGTGATTTGTGAAGCTGGCAATGGACTCTATTTGATGCCTGATTTAACATGACTTCCGGTATAAACCACACCCACCTCAGGTCTTCTATCCGGATACAGAGACAGATCATTTTGTTGGTTGAACACATACAGATACAGATAATGACGCCTCTGTACACCTATTAGGCGATCCACATTAAAAGTATAACCACACATCTATGATAAAACCACACAGGTAACTCTAAACCTTTACAACATGGATCACCAATAGGTGGCCCGCGGGCCACATCTGGCCCGCCAAAGCTTCCCAAGAATATTGTAACATACCTGTTTAAGGCCCATTAGCAGCTCTGCTAAGGGAGTTAACTCTCTTTTGGGGTTAGCATGGAGTGAGCTATTGCTGTCCCCCATTGCTGTTTAAATGCGTTCCGGTATATTGAATATCTAGCATTTTTTTGGTTTCAATATTGAAACGACCCCTAAACCAATTGGCCTCCCTTACTCAATACATGCATTCAACCCACAGGTTCTAAGGATGTTATAAATTCATCTGTCAGCTTATTATTGGCGAGTAGCCAACACAACCCGAAGCAGGAGGAGTCAGACCTACCTCATTCACAAAGCTGCAACCAACCTTGCTTTGCTGGTTCTTTTGCAACAGCTACCATTTCATTCCAGAAGAGGCATACAGGTTTAGCGTTACTGAAAATAGAAAGATGAATGCGTACTTGTCAGTCTATCCAAGATAGGATTTTCCACATCAATTTTACGCTTCAGGATCTTTAAGAGTGACATTTTGCTTGATTGATGGTGGTGGTCTGGACTAGTGGATAGTGAGTTGGACTGGTGATCGGAAGGTCATGAGTTCGAATCCTGCCTGAAACTCCCTTGAGAAATGACTCCAGGGAGAATGTGTAAGTGTCTGCTAAATGGTAATTTATTTGTAGGTAATTACAGTATTTTGATGGACAAAATGCCAGCTCCGCTAAAGTGAAGCCAAAATATCTCAATCCCCCCCTGGTGCTGGCTGCTTTACAATGTTTATTTCACAAACAAGTACAACACAGAAGGAAATATTAATATTTGTTCCACACACACACTCACACACACTCACTCTCTCTCTCTCACACACACACACACACACACACACACACACACACACACACACACACACACACACACACACACACACACACACACACACACATGATAATGTCCATGGAAAAGCTATGATTTGGGAGTTTAGTAGTCAGGGAAGGGAGATGGTGGGTGGTGGAATCATCAGCATCTTTTGGCCATGTGTTTATTTATGTCATTGACCTCATTATGGAGAGAGAAAGAAAAAAAAACGCAGCCATGGTTTTTAAATACGCGCGCCGGTGGGGGGGTGACACCGGAAATAAAGTACATGGCAGAGTCGGAATGAGGAAGAGAGTGTGCATATAGCCTATTGACAGCAGCAGAAGATGGGAGAGCCCTCTTTCCCCACAGTGGTTTCTGAGCTGGGTTTTGATCAGCTTCAGTTCAGAGAACGATCGCTCTACTTAAGCAGTTGTCACTGGGATAGTAGTATAATATGTATAATATATGATGTTTTGAGGAGCATAGTCAGATTAGGGAAAACTGATTCCCTATTGTTGTCCTTAAGGCACCTCAGCACAGCTTTGATGTTGCTGGATGGGGGAGCATAATTATGAGTTCGGTGACAACGTTTTCTTCCTCCACATCATCAAACTGGCACACATCTCTGACAGCTAGGTCAGCCCTGTCATCCGTCATGCCCTTCCAGTGACTTGAGATGGTAAGGCGGTGAAGACCTGATGGGATAGACCCAGTTGGTGTGAGAGTGTGAGAGTATGTCAAGAAAGCTAAAGAACACCTTTCCCCCGGTAGTGCTTCTCCAAGTCTTGGGCTTGGTAGTTCTCGGTAGCAGATTGGGAGCTATACTTGTACCTTTGAGATACCTTCCTGTGTCTGGCTTGTCCATATTTCATCTGAAACATCATACCTGCTGCCTCTGCTTGCCCTTTTGGTTTTGAAAAAAGCACTGTGAACTCTTCATCCTTCCTCGTTTCTTTCACTCTTCCACAAGGGTGTATGATGCTGACAAATCACGGTCTGTTTTCTGAAATGAATCAGATGTGATGGCAGTCTCATTGAAGATGTGTGGCAATCTCCATGCATAGAATAAATTCAAAATCTATGCTGAAAACAGAAAACTTAAATGAATGGAATAGATGTACATTTTTAACAATGGGAATGAGTATTTTAAATTAGAATTTAACAATGGAGATCAGTTGGCAACAATTTACGTTGTCTTTTACTATCAAATACAGTTAACCTAACATAATCTAACCTAACCTAAAGGGTACCTTGAAAAACAAAAAACAGGGACAGTGCAGATGAGATTACATCAAAATGCTGGCAAGATATTAGCCTAACTTATCGGCCTCTTAAAAAAGATCAGAAAATATTTGAATGTAAGAAGGGTTTGAGAGGTAATTCAAAATCTTATCTAAATCTTTGGCTAGACTGTCTTAATGGCCCCCAATTTAAAGCCTGCCCTAGAGGTCACGTTATACAGTAGGGGAGACTGTCGGGAACTGCATCTTATTTTCTTCACTGGGATTTTTTTCTCTTCATTGTATTTTCTTATAGAAGGGCATCTAAGAGGCTGCTTAATGAGTTTTGTTTTCATCAGAAAGGCACCTGTAGGGAACCTCACAGTTATCCCATTGTAAGGGAACCTACAGTATATGGCACCACATCACATTTTCTCCACTAGAGGGGCATCCATTAAGAAACTTTTCTCAGGCATGTCGGGACACCCTTTATAGCATAGTTACTGCATATCATTTGATCCACTGGAGGGCACGTCTCCATTAGAGGAGCACCTAATTGGCCACTTCATCATGGTTTGTCACTAGAAGTATCCTACATTCCATTTACCTCTACTGGAAAGGGCACCCTTTGGGACACTGTCATGTAGGGGCGGCATAGAGAGCACTTCATAATGGCACCCTTTTCCTTTGGAAGGAGTTTAGACCTTATAGGGCAGTGCATCACATTTTCTCCACTAGAAGGGCACTCATTAAGACATGTAACAAAAATGTTCTTGCTCTAGAGGGCATATCATCATTTGTTGCATGAAGGGGCACCTTAGAGGGCTCTCAATATTCCCCCCCCCATGTGAAACAGGTAATATAATAATAATAATAATAATAATAATAATAATAACCTGAAACAAATAATAATAATAATAATAATAATAATAATAATAATAACCTGAAACAGGTAATATAGCATTTTCTAACTTTGATACAACCTCTACCTACTCCCACCCTCTGGAACTCCCTCCCCATAGCGATCCGCAACGCCCCCACCCTGGACTCCTTCAAACTAGCCCTCAAAACTCATCTGTTCTCCAAGGCCTTTGGCCCCTAGTCATTGTTTCAGTTTTTGTTTTGTTGTTTTCTGTTTTGTCTGTCCGTTTCATTCCCTTGTAAAGCGTCCTTGGGTTTTTGAAAGGCGCTATATAAATTAAAGCTATTATTATTATTATTACCGTCTCTGTTTGTGGGTAACAGACCACGGTCTTAGTTCTGAGGTTATGGTGGCCTTAGTTCTTGCAGTGGTACAAGGCTCGAAAAAATAAGAACAAGCTCATTGTCTTTCTTGTTTTAGGTAATTGCCGTAAATATCACGGTAACGACCATACATACCATGCTATTACCCACTGGTTCAGAGCTGTCATGTACAGTGCTAACCGCTTTATCTATCATATTGCTTTTCTTAATTGTTCTCCGACACATTTTGTCCATAATATGAGAGTTTAGACCCAGCGGGTGTCCCCTCCCCTCCTACCCACTGCCTCAGAAAAACTGATGCATAATTCAGAGAGTTCACCTCTGGGAGAAGAAAAAAAACTGGATGAATCAGGATTGAAATCCGTCGACCTTTTCCCGACGTGATCTAATATACTTTCTCCTCGGGCTCCCTCTGTCTCTGTTTACTGCTTGTTATTGTCAAGGCCGGGGCTAGAGGGCCGACTCATCGGCTCAGCCCCAATAACAGTCTACATCAACAGGCCACGCGCCACGGAGGCCCTAACGGCCCGGGTATAGCCAACAAAGTTAATTACGCCTTCAAGAGCCCCATTTGCATTCCGCTCAGAGCCACGGCTCTTTTCGAACAACCACCCCCTCACCCACCCCCATCATAAGAGATTAAACATTTAACAATGAAGCGGAGAGCACTCAAGTATTGTACATATTCAGATGTGTGGAATGTGTCCGTTACCTAATAGCTGTTTAATCTCGTTCAAATGAGCCTCGCTTTGTTTTTTACAACTTTCGGAAGTAGTTTTTTGTTTCACAACTTTTGGAAGTAACCCAATTTCAATCAAGACAGTGAGAATGTAGGTGTGATGGGGGAAATGGGGATCTGTCCAAAACAACGTTTTGACTACTGAACTACAGTATGTCTCAACTGGTGCTGTAATTGAACAGGCTGTTGTTGTCTCCCTAAAGCTTGTTTCGATCCCCTTTGCATGGCTCCCACCCCAGGGTATTGTCACTTTGAATGAGACCCAGCTGCTCTCTGACTAACCCGCAACAGAAAGCTGTTATGACATTCAAAACATTTGATTCATGTTTGTGTGTGGTTCATCTCCCTGTGTTGTTCTCCCTATCCAAACTGTAGTCCCTTGTCACGGATCATCACAAACTCACACATAACAGTTTTAACAGCTCAACACAAACATAACAACACCGCCTCCTTTCTGTTTCTTCACAGTGGGGACGGCTCGGACACAGACTCAGAGGTGGAGGACCGCGTGGACGGGGTTAAGTCCTGGCTATCTAAGAATAAGGGCTCCACCAAGACCCTGTCAGAGGAGGGCAGTCTGAAGAGCTCCAGGTCAGTTGTGTCTGTCAGCCATTCAGGCTCCTCATTATCATACACCCCCCCACACACACACACACACACACACATTCCCCACTCCCCCACCCTGTCGCTGTGCAGAATCATAGAGCCAACCTCCTCATTCCCAAACCTATAAAGCGCTAAAGAGCCCAGGATTACCTGAGGCAGAATAGAATGGAAGGGTGAGTATTTCATAAGATTAGGTGCCATCTCTCTCTCTCTCTCTGGTTCCCTCCCTCCCTGTCATCCCTCTAATGACAGCAGGCGGCAGAGGGAAGCGGGTGCTGTCAGATTTATTGAAGTGGCCTGTGGCCAGCTGGCACGCCTGCTAAATGGCCCCTCTGCCTGCCTGAGATGAATGTATCCCTCACTGGCAGCGAGCGCAGGTTACCCTGAACATGCCTAGTGTCTTTGACCAGCTCCAGCACTGCCAGTTTAGATGACTCACAAGTTAACTTTCTTTATTACAAGCCCGCTCCAGAGGGCAAAGGGACTTTGGTCACACAACATTAAGTTGCCACCATGCCTGTCTTGTAGTTACTCTAGTAACAACATTGTATTACAACATTGTGTTAACGCTCGCTATTCATCTGGAAACCGCAACGCGTTAAAAATGAACGCAAATGAATTATAATTACCCAGTTCTACTGACATGCGTGGCTGTTACGTCCCCCTGGTGACTCGGGGTAGCAGGGTGGAACATAAAGCAACTGATTGGACAAGTGAGGGTGCAGTCACACAAAAACCAGGAAACCCAAAAATGCAATACATTAATATTTATTGATAAAGCAACACAGACAACAGAGAGGACTAACAGTGGCACCAAATAAAAGTAATAATCTGAAATAATAATCCCACCCCCCCTTTACAGGTGCTAGGCACCTCAAAGTACAGTGGTGGTGCTCACTCTAAACTAGGGTTCTAGACAGCAGGTAAATCCTACGTGTGTGCAAGATGTAAACCCAGGGTATCTCAACCAGTCATCTACCCCCGTGTGCACAAATAAACATAAATAGTTAACAAACAGAATACAACTTAAAGTACTATCAAATCATAATGTACAAAAAGTAATATTTTTAATTATTTTAAATGATAAAATAAGTGAAAGCTTTCACATATATAAACATCTAAGTTAACAAACCAAAGAAGAAAAACAAAGTAATGTGCTCTACCCACCAGAGCCCTGCCACAGCTCAAACAGGAGAGAGAGAGAGAGAGAGAGAGAGAGAGAGAGAGAGAGAGACAGGGAGAGAGACAGGGAGAGAGAGAGAGAGAGAGAGAGAGAGAGAGAGAGAGAGAGAGAGAGAGAGAGAGAGAGAGAGAGAGAGAGAGAGAGAGAGAGGAGAGAGAGAGAGAGAGAGAGAGAGAGAGAGAGAGAGAGAGAGAGAACACAGAACGGGTTGGGAACGGGTTGATTACTGGTGTGGAATGATGGGACTGGAAATTTAGGAGAATGACAACAACAGGGGGAGACAAAAACACAACACACAAAACCAACCAGTAGGCCTACTTCAACATCAATGAAACGTAAAACCAACACGGTACGTAACAGTGGCACACGCAGATAACACTGTAGAGGGGTTTCAAGACAGACTGATTTGTATACTGGGTTGTAATAGTGATGACAGTCGTTGGTTACATTTGTGACTTTGGACCAATCAAAGTGAAGAAGGGGCGAGATAAACAAAATGTCACAACAAGATGGTGGCACTGCAAATGAGGATATCTTCCACTACAGTATCTGAAATAAATATACACTATTTTGTATGAAAAAAACACTCACTTACTTTCTGACATTGATTCTGACAATTTCGGACTAGCTTGTCTGTTGCCAGCATATTATAATTATAATTATATATTAATTTAATCAGAAGTCATCAAAACTAAGCTGTTATAATAAAGTAAAAAACTCTCTGATTCCTCTAACCAGTTTGTCATGCATTTCTTTATTCCAACACCACACATATTTTAGTTTTATCTTCCCCACTAAGTAAATACTAGTATTTAAAATGTAATAATCTGATTAATTGCGGAATTTCTATTGTGATTAACTTTTTAAGTTAGTTCGAGTTTAATCGATTGACAGCATGAATTAATATGCACTTGTGTACAGTTACCAGTCAAAAGATTGGACACTTTCCCATTCAATTCAATTGGGGAAGTGTGTCCAAACTTTTCACTGGTACTGTATATTCGTAATTGCATAGTAATGGAGTGGTTTATTGTTACAGTGTTACCACACATGTACTGTATTTGTAAAGTGCAATATGAATGAATATTGGGGAATAATGGCACAGAAATCAGAAAGCTCAAGCATTCCTCATTCTGAATTCAATCAAATTCATTACACCCCTTGGGTTTTGCATGCTCTCTGAACATTTTATTTGAAGTTGATCCATGATTATCCTCTCAAGTTTGTGAATCCTTATCTCCTCTCTCTCTTGTCTGTTTCTCTCATGTCTCTATGTTGATTGTTTCCGTGGTGTCTGTATTCCTTCACCCCCTCTGTGACCCCTCAGATATGCTGCCAATGTAGACGCCAAGGAGGGGAAAGAGGGTAAGGAGACGAAAGAAGGTTGCAAAGAGGTAGAACAGAGCCGACCAGTGTCTGTCATGAGTTCCCTTAGCTACAGGAAGCGCTCCAACCTGAAAGACTCCATAGGAGGCACGGGGGACGAGAGCTTCCTCTTCAGCTCGCTGAAGGACACGTCGGACACCCCGGACCGCTCGTCTCTGCGCAAGGCCAAGTCCAAGTCCACGGACAAAGAGGACGACAACATGTCCGTCAGCTCCTGGAAGAAGTCCCAGGCCGGGGACGACCTGGACGACCGGGGCTCCGTCATCTCCCAGGCCTACTCTGAGGCCACCAGCAGGGCCAGGAAGGGCCTGGCGAGCCGCTGGGCCGCCCGCAGCAGCCCTGACAAGGACTCTGTGGTGTCCTCCCTGGCCCCCAGCAGGATGTCCACCCGCAGAGCCGCCCTGGATATGGACGACGACAACCAGTCCACCATCAGCAGCGTGAGCCGCACCAGCCCCCGCAGCCTGCGCCGCAGCTCTTCCTGGAAGGACGACGGGCGCAGTGAGTCTCGCTCGGGGCTCTCGCTCAGCCCCAATGTGAGCCGGCGGGGGGGGCGAAGCCCCAGCGGCGTGAGCACGTATTCTGCGGCCCGCAGCAGCCGCCTCAGCGAGTTTGGCCTGCGTGTGGATGATGACGATGACGACGACGACGCTCTGAGTGTGGCCTTCAGTGAGAGCAAGTCGGCCTACAGCCCTCGCTCCCTAAGCCGTAGCTTCTCAAACCCCGGTCAGCCTCGCACTTCAGACGACAACCCCCCAGACACCTCGGACACCAAGTCCGTCACCCACCGGAACTACCTGGACCCGGACCTGGAGGCCGCCATCAACGAGGTGCTGAGCTTCAAGCCCATCAAGTTCAAACGCAGCAAATTGGACGAGTCTGACGGTGAGGAGGAAGAAGAGGAGAAGGAGGAGGAGGAGGAGGAGAAGAAGAAGGGAGGGGTAGGGGCCTGGGAGGATGAGGACGACAGGAAGAGTGTGCGCAGCACCAAGGGGGATGATGAGGGTCTGGGCCGTAGCGCATCCAGTCTGCGACGCTCCGCGTCTGGCTCAACGGTGGACTACACGCGGCCGTCCAGCAGCTTCAGCACCCACAGCAGCAGGAGCTCCCGCAGCCACAAGGCCAAGAAGAAGAGCAGCTCTGAGTCTGAGAGCTCCTCCTCGGACGACCATCGCAGCAGCAGGAGGAGCTCTCGGAAGAAAGACAAGTCCAAAAAGGACAAGTCCAAAAAGGGCTCAAAGAAGAAGGAGAGTGAGTCTGAGTCCTCCTCTTCCTCCTCTTCCTCTTCCTCCTCCTCCTCCTCCACCACGGGCTCCACAGTCTCCTACCGCAGCTCTAGCAGTGTGAAGAGAGGCCCGGCCCGCCCAGCCTCGGGCTCAGAGGAAGAGGGGGCGCCGAAGAGGCCTCTCAGCAAGAAAGATGAGAAGAAACAGAAGAAGAAGGTGGACGACCTGATGATGAAGTACCGCTACAAACCTGATAGTGATTAAAGCTCCCTGGCAGTAGGTGATGTCTGGGACTGGAGTGAAAGCATGGAGTGGGCCTCTGACCTAAAACTACGCCTGGGAGTGAATTAACAGTATATCATCATTAACACGCGAAAAGCTGTCTGATCATGTAATTAGATAACATGCGTCCGGCACGACTATTATGTTAATCTCATCCATTCTGGATACAGTTTAGTCACATTGATGTGAAATATTATCTGATTTGGCTTTTGCCTTCTTTTTGAAGAGTATTGATGACTCTTGATGAAAGCAGTCTTTGTGCCGCAAGGTTGCCAGTGCTCTAAGCATATCAAACAGGCCAAATTCCTTTGCTTTGCATGTAAATGAAGATGTTGCCCTTAACAGCAGAGTGAGGAAACTAAATGCATGTTGTTGTTGTTGTTGTTGTTATTGCATATTAATGGCCTTTGACGTGCCCGTGTGATTTATGACCACAAAACAACCCTTGCTACACTACTATCAATCAACCATGGTCACTGTACATGTAATTCCTCCGGGCCTCTACACGACATTACTACACATAATTGTACATGGACCCTGATTGCTGCGTACAGTATACTTGTATTTCCTGTGAGGTTAATGGTGTTTGATTTAGGACTAAATTAACATAAGGTCTCTGTATTTTAACAGCAACAGTTTTTGACATTGATCCCATTCTAAATCAGTGTGCAATTAGTATGAATATTTTCTAAGATGTTGCATTCCCCATTGACCACTAGTATGTATAAGATTCCAAAGGAATTGTTTTCCATTTCTTTTTGCCCTGAAGCAGGGTTTGGAACCCCCAAACCTTGACCATGCTCACACTGAACTTTTACTCTCAACATCCAACATAGACAATGGATATAAATAAAACAACCAAGTGTAGTCTCCTATACATTCTGACCTTAAGCACACTTTCTGTTATATGCATGAAACCGGTGTTGTGTGGATACAGTGACGAGTGTTTTGATTTAGTTAGCCTTTAGCATCCTTGCATGACCTCTGCACCGGTATGGATCATTGAGAGGAGAGGGTCATTGTGCTGCCCTCTCACTGTACAGCTGAAAGCTCTCTGCCTTTGACCCCTCAAGAGAGCTGGAGGAGGGGGTGACCAAAAGCCCAAGGGTGTGTGATCTGTGATCTGTGATCCCGGTCAACCCTCACACTCTGCTGTATGGCTTCAGGCAGGGTTCAGGCAGGGTTCAGCACATATATTCTTTAAGATATAGTTGATATTAATCCTATGTTTCTTCTTCTCCTCCCCACAGCCCACCTCTGTACCGGAGACAATTCAGTGAAGACGAGGAGGATAGAGCCTCCAGCAGACAATCCCTGAAGGAGAGTGACAGTGAAGGGAGGCTGGCAGAGACGACAGCATAACCGAGACTCCTGCCATGTCTCTCACCACCCCCACCCCCACCCTCACCCACACCCTGGAGACTGACACACACACATCTCTCACCATCCCCCACTCCACCTCATCTGGACATCAGCAAGCTACGCTGCGCAAGCAAGCAAGCTAGCACAAGGGCAGGGAAGGTCAGGGAAGGCTCCGAGTGCACTGGTCAGCTTTCCACGGTTCCAATCAAACCGCCACTGTCATTTGGACAAAATGGAACGTATAATAGTACAGTAAAAGAAAAAGAAAAAAAACGTGTTTGCTAATATTTCAAGCTTTAAAGCATCCAGAGTGTCCTTGTCGTTTGGTGGTGGGCTCATTGACGTCATGAATTCCCATGATTTGTATCTCTGGCACCACAGCCTCCCACTACTCTGCAGCTTTTTTACGTGAAATAAGTAGAGACCAGTAAAAGCTTAGCACCACTGGTATATTTTAAGAGATATCAATAGCGCTTATCACCACTGGTGTATTTAAGAGAGCTGCTTTGTCATAGGCTAACTTAAGCTCCCGTCATCGCTGCTGTTTGAGAGCTGAGGATTTTGGGGGTTTATACAGATGGCAGGTGCCTGGGAGGCTTAACCCACTCTGGCCCCTCCAACCTCACAACAGGCCCAGTCCTATTGTCCTATAACCACTTAGATACTGTGCAGTATATCATCTCCTCTCCATCGGTGTGGACTTGCTCTGCTATTGTGCTGCAAAGGAATAATTACCCGTAACCTGAGGAAAAAAGACACTAAAGTATTTATATTTCTTTTTGAGTCTGTTTTGTTTCTCTTTTTGATGTTTTTTTTTAAGGCACTGCACCTGGTAAGAAGGTGAGGGTGAATCTGCTGTGAGTCGGGGATAGGGTGTTATATATCACAAGCCTTGTATCTGCTCTGCTAAATGTCCATCCAGTTGTTCATGCTGGAGTGATTTCCGTCTGGGTCGTTGGAGGCTCAGCCTTGTGTTTTGTGTCCTCTTTTTGTTCTCTTGTGTCGTTTTAAAAGGGAATATATTTACTATCGGGTATAATGGGGCTTCCCAGGGATCTGTCTCTTGTTTCTTTAACAATCAAAACGCATATGCACTGGATAGGAAAATAATTTTTGGTTTTATATTCGACAAATTCCCGGTGGGAAACAAATCACACACTATGTAACAGAACTTCTAATGTGGAATCCGTCTGTGATCCCTCAACAACATTGAAAACATGCAGGATTAATTTGTATTTGGCCTTATTGAATGACAATGATATCCTTTAGAATGATGTGACCTTATGAATTTTCAATAATAAATATGCAAAGTATGTCTATGTAGATTAGTGTGTTGAAAGGTAGTGTGTGTGTGTGTGCGTGTGCGTGTGCGTGTGTGTGTGTGTGTGTGTGTGTGTGTGTGCGTGCACGTTAATGTGCAATGAAAGTAAATATGTTTAAAGTGTGTGGGACTGGCTATTTGCATATCTTCTCAGAGGCAGCATTATCACTGCATATCTACTCCCATTTCTCCCTTTTCTATGCATTAGATATGATTATTAATATGGAACACAGGGCACTTGGATGTCAATGCTTCTGAATAGTGTTTTGCTAAAAAATAAACGGCAAAAGTATGTATGTTCGCATCTGAAGAGGCATTGTTGGCTTTATACACATTAATATATAAACATTTGTATGATTCATTATAGCTTTCAAAAAGGTTTGTTTATTTTCATGATTGAACAAATGACCACTTGTGATGGAATGATTTTTTTGCATTAGTTTTATTGTAAATAAATTCGGCTGTTTGTTTACAGTAACATTGTAAGCTGTTCTGTTTGGATGGAATTATAATGAGACTGTAGTTTGCAGCTGAATTCATCATCGTCGAAAACAGCTGGGGGGGAATCACTGAAAACAGCAGGACGTTTTCTCGAGCTCACTTCATGTGCGTCACTGAAGTTGTGCATCCTCACCTCATCAAGTGTACTGTATCCCTTGATCATATCCATCCATCTTTCCCAAGAGAGGAGAGGGGAAAACAAATAATTGAAATTTCTAGACAAAGCTTCGGGCCATTCCAATTACAACATCTACAATAACAAAAAGCTGCCACATTGCCCTCACCACACATCAATATTTGCGTTGGAGAGTTGAGGCGTGCATAGCTGTAATTAAGTAATTGATGACATGTTGTTGACATTCAACATTGCTCCTTCTATGTGGGAAAAAGAATCCCCCTGTTTATCCACCCAATCTGTAATCCTCATTCCTAACCACAGCCGTGCTACCCACATAGCCAGGGAGATTTAGCAGTAATCTGACTGGTGTGAGTCCTGTGGGTGGCTGCGTGTCTCTGTGTCTGTCCTTAAAGGCTTTCCACTGAGTGGCAGATTGAATTCTGGTCCTGATTTCCCTTCTTTGGCTGCAACGTTGTTTCACAATCCAGTGGAGCGCGGAGGCGTCAATCCTAACAAAGGCAGGCCGGTCAGTGTTTACTGTGCGGCTCTCTGTGTTATTGATGCTGGACCCCATGTCTCTGAGCTCTGAGTCAATCTGCTTCACCAGTATGGGCCTGACTTACCCAACTCTGAGACCTCATGTTATTCTCCCACTAAACTACATCCAATTCAGCCTCTGTCCAATTCAGCCTTGAATTGTAGCCAAGTTCTACCTTTGTAAAGTTAGTTTTATATCAGATATTCGTTTTTCACAGGTCTCCACAGGGCCTTTTTCAGTAGCTTTTAAACCCAGCGTGACAAGTCAATGAAAATCGTATATTCTGAGTCAGAGAAGCATGGAGAACAATCCACTGTATTAATAAAATAAAATAAGACTAAAAAAAGAAAGAAAATTGATGTGTGAATGAGAGGCCTTTGGAAAGCGCTTTGTTATAAGGTGCTATATAAGTCAGTGCATTTACCTGTGATTCATCCATATGTATGATGCTAGTGTATGATGAAGAGGATCTATGTCTCATCTAGCAAGTGTTGGTGTGTAGTGTAGATGAGGAGAGAATATAGCCTCCACATCTGACCTTGTGGTGGAGGGCGCCAGCTCTCTCAGGCAGTAGGCCATGTTATGTTGCAGTCTGAGGAGGGGGAAGTGTCCATCAGGCTCCATCCTTAGCGATTAGTGCTCCCAGTTTTCTGCAGGCAGTCTACTGTCAGTAACACTATGATTGGAGGCGCTGGGACTCCGCCTGCAGAGACCAGGTGAGGAAAACTGTTCATTTGCAATTCTAAGATGAAAAGGCTCAGTGGAGTGTGCTGTTTTGGGTGCTTCTTTCTGTTTGCACATATCGTTTCCACTCTAATGAACACTGCACAGTAGTGGTCCCATTGTCTGTGGGTTCAAAGGTAGGCTCCGACTTTGTTTACATTTTGCATAGGTCTTCACAGGGCCTAGGGAACCATTAAAGCATTTTCTCTCAGCGTGTGTGGGACTTTACATGAAGGAGATGCAATGATATCGCCCACGGAGGAGGAAATATTTGATTTTCAGTTTTTCTTTCACACCAGTCATACCCCAAGCAGAAAAAGAATTACTGAAACCTTTGGAGTGGAAAATAAAAGTGAATGCTATTATGTCTCTCACCAATTTCATTGCTGGATCCCACTCTCTCTATCTCCACCTCTGAGTATGTATGTAGGTGGCCAAAACCTCCCCTGCCATGCTCTTTGTGTCTGCCAGAGAGGTGATGCTGTGTCGCTGTGAGTAGGTCCTAGGATGTTCTCCTGGTCTTGGAGAGAGGTACTAAAGAGTCCTCCTTTTGGAAACAGGAGATTGCGACCATCAGTTCTCAAGGCTACTTACCTTGTGGGATGCTGACAGTCAGAAGCTGAAAAAAAGCATTTGACAGTTTCTCAGCCTCCCGTAAGCAGCAAGCTCATTACACTTCTAAACATCAACACTGGTTTCTCTCACTGTGGTGTGACTCTATTTCTGTTCACTGTTCTTGCCTGCGCTGTCTCCCAATTGGCAACAGGCATGCCTTTTACTATTTCGCTCTTTTAGCTATGCTTTGGTGTTGGTGTTTTTAAGGTATGACACATAGACTTCAAGATAAAATGCATTCTGTCTTATATGGTGCTGTCTGAAGGTGAGCATTTGGTGAATCCACACGGTCACTCTATGAGTTTCTTTTCCATCAGCCAGATCTTGATTTTCATATGTAATTTGATTCACATTTTGCATTGGCAGTTTAAGGGGTGAAATCAATCTACTGTACCATACAGTACCATTTTTGGCACAAATGTTAGCCAACAAGACCTCTTTCCCCCTCATCAGACTAATATCTTATGCAGTGTTCTCTCTCTCTCTGATTCCTTCTCTGCATTAGACTGAATGCGCCACTCTTCTCTCTGCCCTACTACTGTACCTAAAGGTGTTGTCATAGTTACTGTACTGTACCTGTCGACTCTCTGCCGTTGTTTTTTTTACTGTGTTTTCATCTCAAACATCTCTTTCCTTTAAACTCTTCTCACTTCTCTAGGAGTAAACCACTATGAAATATGATTTTGACGAGCCACAAAAAAAGGTAAAACTTAGCATTTCCGTTTCCCTAAAAGCGGGGAATGATTCAATTCTGACCAAACTGAGATAAGCGAAGATGGAATTAGCAAATGGGCAAAATGTGCTCATAAGAGATTATGCTCATTGACCCCTCTTGCTGCTCCTGTGGTTTAAAATAATTTATGCTAAGAGCATTACAAGTCACTGATCTGATGAGTTTCTAAAGGGTTTGGAATCCATGCTGAGCAGAGCCAGCGAGGCAGCACCAAAAGTATGAAATGTATTTGCAATAATTTGTCTGTTTCACTCATAATTCAACCTTGAAATCAGTGTTTTTTATGACTTGCTCTCTGCAAGTTGTTTTTTTTTTTTTCAGAAAAAGAAAAGAATCCAACTGCAGCATGGCACCAGAATGTACAGTATCTGGTATAAGAATGAGTCACTCTTGACAAAAGCCTTTTCTCAATTGTAAGGAACAGGGATTCCTTGTGTCCTCGCTTCTGTCCACCATGTGCGTCCTTCTGAAAATGCATTGGAGGAGGAAGATCTAGGTTCCTTCCCTGCATTATTCTTTTATTTTATTTATTTTAAACTTCTTTTTTTTATTATAGAAAGTGAACATACAAATACAAAAACAATAAAGTAAAAATAGTATTGCAGTAAGTTGCATAGCAAATGTAAGCAGCACATCCACATAACTTCTTCCAATTCTTTTCAAAGAGGCATCACAAACCCAGACAACCATACAATCAGTTCAATCGTTCAATCTAACAAGTATGTAGCCTAATCCCCCGATTTAATAAACCATATTCTCTACTTCTTCGCCTGTCCATTGGAAAACTCTGGATCTCAAAGACAAATGGGTCAGGGAAGATCTCGATCAGATTGTTGAGCTTACTCTGGCTTCTATTTCATTCAATTTCCCCTCCAACTTTTCGGTTCGTGTAGTCAAATCATTCATATTCTCCTCCACTCTCTCTAGCCTCGTTTTAGTGTCTTCTGCGGCCTCCTCATGTTCCTTTCTCATTTCACAAAGCTCGGAGAGAATTAGCGACTCTGCCTCGTGAGACTCGTCTCCATCTTGGGAGAGATGGTGGCGGGGTTTTTCCATCTGTTTCTGTTCATCATTCTTTCCTTTACCTCTGCGTTCATTTACTTTCTGTCGATGGGACATTTTGTTCGTATAGTCTTTAGTGCTTGAATAGTGTATGCCTCGATATTTATATTATTTATGACCGGTTTGCTCGGCTGCCCTCGAACAGGCGGTTCAGGACCATGTTCGCAAGGACAAACAGACTGAAGCTCAGCTTCTACCCCAGGGCCATTCAGGCCCTGAACACAGCAAAGACCTAGGTTCTGGGCCCTGGACAGTCTGGACGGATTGATGGCAGCTGCTGGATTGAAATCAGGTGTAGTGCTGAGGCACAAATGTGTAAATTTCAAGCCTGCAAACTGCGACACTTTAAAATGAATGTGCAATAACACTATGTGCAATATGACAACCCTAGGGTACATAAGGTTCAGAGAATAGGAAATGTTAGAATAGGTATAGCATAGCATAGAGTACAGCACAGTGTTTTATTTGTATAGTATAGTATAGTGGATAGTGTACATAGCCTTTATTTATGTAAACCAGCTCCTTTCCCTTCTTGTTTTTTAGTTTTTTCTTTCCTAGCACCAGGGGAGCCCCCCCTCCCAAATTTCGTTGTTTGGTACCTGTACTATATCAATGACAATAAAGACCATTCATTCATCATTCATTTGGAGAGGATTTCTCAGCGAGCGAGTTGGCTACACAGCTACCACTATCATAGCATCACCAGAAGTCTCCAATGCTTTTTGAGGATGAAGCAAGTGGAGGACTGAGGAAAGGACAATGAGGAGACGTGTTCTTAACAATTGAGAAAAGGCGTCCATGTAGCCTCAAATCCACTACATGGTGTGACACATGCTTGTCTAATTCTCCTTACAGCATACAGTCCCCAGACTACTCACCATGTGATTCCTCCCAGGGCCCACTCTCAGCCTCTCCTAGTTGGGAGAAGTGTGAATTTATCCATGCATGGGCTTTTAATGCCGCCATTGTCTAGCTCAATCAATACAAATTAATTTTCAGCTCTGTGAATGAATATCCTGCTGATACACTCACTGTATAATTTTCTCATTGGTGCTGATGATGAACTATGGCCTATTGTCTATCTAGCTGATTAGTGATAGAAATGTTTACAGAGAGAACAGGTACACTGTGGAACATTACTGAGCTGGCAGTACACTGCCTCTGTAGAGAGACTAATGGCTTCACAGCTGAGGGCATTTTAACGATGTGTTTTTTTCTTGGAGGGGATTGTGTCTACAGGGAGAAAGCACAGGGCTAGAAACCCAGAGAAAGTGCCAAGAAGTGGGACAGAAAAGCAATGTGCAACACAGGGCTCCCTTTCTTCCTTTTATTGTTTTGTCCAGTATTACTTATTGCCTTATTATAACACAGCCTTCATGGAGTCAATGAGTAAATCTCTTGTTTGGGGCGTTATTGTAGAGTGGTAATTATCTTTAGCAAAGGTGGAATCGTCATCGTCCACTTTGAGACACTCGGCTCTCATCGTGATGTTCCCATAGATGGGACCTTGGTGACTCAATTCAATTATTTGTCAACGTTTTGCAGTTCTTTCATGTCCATTTAGTGTTAAGGACTCTGTGGTTGCAGTAGTTCTATAGAGAGGCTTTAGGGTTGGCCTTGAAACGCTGGGTTTTGAAAGCGGAGAGGTCGTAGGACGGCATCTGTCCCAGGCTGAGCTCACAGAGCACCTTTCCAACAATCGGTCCAAACTTGAAACCATGACCTGGACAAAGAAAAACCAACGTTACCTAATGTATGTACAGTACAATACAGCACTGAAATACACTGTGTAATAGAAGTCACACAAAGAGAGCATGTCAGAAACCAAATGGAACAATGGGAACAATTGTTATGGTTGTAGGACCCCTTCAATTGCCTTGAACGATGTCTACGATCAAGTTATAGTGTCTTTAGAGTACTTAATGTCATTCATTTTCTCTCTTTCCATTTCGCACATTTCTCTGAGAATAGCTGTTGAAGCCCATCAGAGGAGTGTTCTCCAAGGTGAGCGAATGAGAGGACCACTCAAAGGGTGATTGTGCTGTCTGCCCAAAAGACATTAATCTTATTGAGGTGAGTGGAGGTCAATGGCAGACCTGGCGGAGCAGGGCCTCTGCGTGACAGGCATGCCGTGTCAGACGGAGATGAGGAGGGATGGAGGAGGTGGAGAGAGAGAATGAGCGAGCGAAGACGCACAAAAGAGCATGTTCATTACCTTTTGTCTGACCGTATCTGCATGACAATAACTTTTCAGTGCAGCAATTAGTGTGCCGAGAGACATGAGGTTATGTAAACACAAGGCTGTACAGAGTACTTGAATACTGATATACACTGATTACTTTTCAGTGTTCAAAATACTATAGAATATTTTTTCCGTTTTTATGACCGGATGAGATGTTGAGGTGATTTTAAATGCTGTCATCATTTTCCAGACACGTGAACAAACCCGTAAAAAGGCATTGTGATTTGCTGAAATACACGTGGGGAAGGTGAAATGCATATTATGGGATTTAAACAAAAAAGTTTGCCTTGTTGTTAGCCATTTTAGCCTGAAGTTGCGGTAGCCTAGTTGGGCTTCAGTGACAATGATTGATGACTTGAGCGACGGCAGCAACTTTGAAGTGGTCGAACACAATAGTTACTGTGATGAAAATAACAATGAATTAGAAGATTCAAACCCAAATAATGATGTGCAAATGTGGAGACAACAAGCACATTAGCACATTTTGTCAACTGTATATAAATAAATGTGACTGTAACCAATAAGTACACAGCCACTTAGTTTTTTTTCAGTTATAATAACCTACTGAAAAGTGGCACTGTTAGAAAAAGTGACTGTTGACAGTGTTATTGCGCTGTAACTTTTTCTAACAGTGCCACATTGTTTTTTCCACTGACACTTGTAAACAAATACCTGTGAAATAAATTTTAGCTTAATTCTTTATTTATTTCTTAGTTTTTTCTAAAGATTTATTTTTATTTTTATTTAATTGATTTTTAAATGTTGTTTAATGATGTAAGGAATGTGTGTTGTGGGATGCTGGGGTTCACCATATAAAGCCAGTAGGACACACCTGCACAGGTGAACCAAATTTGCCAATGACCCTCCCAGCCCCACCCACACTGGCTCCATGAACCAGATAGGCAGCCAACAGAGAAACCAGCTGACAGAGAGAGAGAGGTTTGTCACATTACATTCACTTAACATTCTCAAACGCCACTTGACATCTGTCTGACCACACATACTTCACTTGTGCTTTAGGCAGTCAGTCAGTGGGGCCACCACCGAAGAAAAGTTCTTGGAGAAGCTGCGATAGTAGCCAACCATATCCATACCCAAGGAGCATTAGCTCCTTCTTAGCCATGGGAGGGGGACACTGACAGCTTCAACCTCAGCATACACTGGCCAAACCACACCCTGACTAACCACTTTGCCCAGGTATGTCACTGTTGCCTTAGTGAATTGAGATTTGGCCAGACGCACGTCAATATTTATTACTATTATTTTTTAATAATGCTAATCAACTTGTGAACATTTTTCAAATTACAGACATATCTGCTGAAACTTTCTAGCATGTGACACCACACACTTGAAACTTGATTACATTACATACATTATATATATAATTTATATCATTTAATTTGTTCCATGCTGCATGAAAATTCGTTTTCAGCCGACTCACGCTTATTCATATCAGATTGTGCTAATCATTTCCCCCACTTCACTGCTTCTCTGCGCATAGGAACATTATGCATTTTTACTGGTAGTGATGTTGTCATTTTTGTCTTCTTGTGTGACATCGCCATCCAATGATCTTTGTGCGTCAGTACAGAGACTCCCATTGTAAAGAGAGTCATTTGACACCTAGGGCGCGCTAAAAGTAGGTGAAACAGCGTCACGCTCGCAGTGTTAACCTCTCAAACAGTGCTTGGATGCGTAGGACATGCTGAACCTAGGTGAACCTAGGGGTTCATCTATTGACCCTGTGTCTTGTAAGATTCTGATTGGAACCTTTGTGTTGCTTCCTACCAAAGAAACCCTCAGAAATGCAGCATAGTCTGAAGCACCACCTTTTGCTAATGGTTCTACCTGAGAGAGCTAGGCCCGAAAACTGCAGTCTCAAGTACCACCAGAAGTTTTCGCTCTAGCATGGAGAACAGGGCACTTATTTTCCCAATGTCCCCTGCCTTCACAGCAGTTACATGCCTATCAACCCTGGGAGAGCCTCGACCTGATGCAGACGTTGACAACTTGGGTGTGCAGAATAATACCCACTATGGGACATTTCAGTTTGACTTCTAGGGTTAGTAAGATCATTATTGTGGATCAGGTAAAACTCACCCGCTAGGAGAGCCGCCTGCTGAGGAGTTGTTATCTTGTGTTCACTGACATAAGTGCAACACGCTCTGGTAAGGTGTTCTTAAATTGCTCCAGAACCACCAAATCAGACAACTTGCTTTAACTTGAATCAGAACATTTGATCTGAGACACCAAATCGCGAATGAGATTGCTCCTGAAACGCTGTCTGTAAGCCTCTGACACCAATTCATAGGTCTTCAGCGTTGTCATTTTGACGGTTAATAAACCTTACAGTCAGATGCTGCCTATACTTCTTGAGCCTTACCCACCAGTACACATTGTAACAGTAAAGTGCAGTCTCCATCAGACCACTCCTGAGTTTCTGCTACTCTCTCAAACCACAATTTGACCCCCATGTAATTTCTCTTAATGAAGAAGAATCCACTTCCTCCTTAACAACCAACCCAGAGTGCAACCGAAAAACCAGTTAGCATACATTAATTTTTACCAAAACTAACTTACATAACCATAAAACACAGCCAAAACCAACGTTTAGATGAGCCCTCACTTTGTTCTGACGAAGCCCGGTGGTCACACCAAAAAGGGGAGTCCCCACATAATCAAGGGTTAAAGTCATATATTTATTAACTTAAAGAATGAACAATATCAAAATGTAAGATGAAGTCTGGAATGGAATGTGTTTTGTGGTATGTTAGATGTGAACACAACCAGAAGCCAACCTGCTTGCGGGAGAAGAGCACTCATCATCATTGTTTTCTTCACTACAGATTAGTGGCATTGTTAGACTTGTTAGAGTTGCAAAAAAAGGATTACAATAAACTTGAATGAAAGTATCTGTATTCTGAATAGCAATAAAATGGATCGTACCAGAATACTGAATACTTCATAATGTATTCTGAATCATGTATTCTGATACCTATACAATCCTGTGTAAACACTATGCTAAACACAAGGGTCTTGGAAATGGAAAAACCCTTCCCATAGCCATAACATTTAAGAATCCATGTATTTATTTCCTAATCTGATTGCATAATGTTAATGATGCCAGTATGATATATGTGATCTTTTGAGAAGCAAAGTGTTCTACAGTACAATACTTCATATCAGATTTAATTAAATTACTCTCTAAATCTACCATGTAAAACATTCAGATGAGCCGCAATTTAAGTACTTAAGGGCAGAATGACACTTTCAACATGGTAAACATACCATAGAACAGAATCAACTTAATTAACAGTGATAAATGACTACCCTTATCGTTGCCGTTAATGCCTTATTAAAGCACACGAATGCTGGTAATAAATCATGAAGCTGAGGTATATAGGGATGAAAGAACAATAGGGAGCATGCTCAGCCTAGCAGACACCCAGTACATTTTTCTCGTTACATGTGAGACAATGCTCAATGCTCAACAAGATGAATAGCTCTGGCATCGAGCCAGGTCTGCGGCGGGGGGGCTTGGTGGAGTTCCTAACCCTCCCACCCCCCTTCCCCCGAGTTGTGAGGGTTGTCGCTATAAATTGATTAAGAACAGAAATTAATTATACGTTTAATCGCAGAATTCATTAACAGAAACGGCTGAACAGATGGAGGTCTTTCTTGGAAGTCCTCGCTGGTCTGAGTGAATGGGATTCCATCCCAGCCTTCGGTTATTACACAGTACCAGTATCCAGAGGGATTTAGGGCTGAAACTGGGTTTCATTAAAGGGCCAGACAGAAACAGAGAGAGTTTTCATTTGGCTGTGTGTTTAATTGGTGATATTTCTCAGTGCTGGTATCTGCTGACAGAATAGTCGTGGCCAGAATTGACAGGGGATGGAAAGATGCTCTGGGTGGTGGATAGCTAGAGTAAAGGTATCTCACTGTGAACATACCTGAGAATCCTGCTCCGATGATGATGTTGCTGTGGTGCGGGTGACGATCCAGTATGAAGTGATGGTCCGGTGTGACCTGCAGGTTAAAAAAGGATTACTTGATGACTTGAATTCCTGGTTCACTGACAATAAAATGCTTGAACGTTCAATGGCCATTTTGAGGACTGAAAATGTGTGTCGTAGCTCTTCTCTTTCTCTATACAACGTCGGTACGTGTTTTATTGAGTGTTTGTCCTAATATGACAAACACTCAATAAAAGCTATCCACCACCAATTGAGGTTTAGAGCATATTATGCTCTAAATCTCAATTACATACTTTAATCCAAAAAGGACAGTGGAGTTTAACCACACACTTAATTCACTCACTTAACATAACAAATTCATCACGATTTCATCTGTAGTATTAAAATGAGAACGTTCAACACATACTTATATATATATATATATATATATATTTTAAAAAAAATAAACACTGTTGTCGCTCTGCAAATAGCCAATATACTAATGCTATTGATGTTAAGGCAGACTGCATCTTAGCTTCTTGTTAGATTAGTGAGGATTACTCCAGTATATTGGTGTATCGTCTGTTGATTGGATCTCAAACTTGGAGAGACTCCAGCAGGCTGACCGTGTACATGCAGCTCTCCACCACCGCTGGCTCTGGTTCAAGTCCTGGGAGGTAGCGGGAGACGAACCGTGACAGAATGCCAACGTCCGTCCTGTCTGTCTGTCGGTCCCTCTCATCTGGCTCTGTCTCACTGCCCATGTGGTAACAGATCTGAGGAACACAAAAAGCACTCACATTCTGAGTCTCTCGCCCTAGAGGCGTGGGAAGGCACGTGTGTACTGTATTATGACCTAGAAACGTTTTTTTTGGACCATGTGCTACAGTAGCTATCAGTCTGAGATAGTGAGGTTTGTCAGAAAACGGCTAATTGGAATATGTGTGTCTGTGTAACCCTGGAGGTTTGCTTTTTCACTGGAAATGACTTGATTCAATGTAATTCGCATTCTCTACAATAGGAGGTTTGAAGAGGAAAGTCCTACCAACTTACCCATCAAACACAGTCCTCTATGCATTCCATCCCTCACACTACGTATCTGATTTCAGGGTAAAGGAACGCAGCTGTCAGGCTATAGTCATTTTGTGACGGGAGAAGTTGCTAGATTATTCCGTCCTAGTAAGGGATACTATTTATGAGGAGAGGGTTATGCTTAAGCACAGAGCCCATTACTATTACAAAACCATCCTCTCTGCAAAAACAGGCCTGTTCTAACCACAACCCCGGTTTACCCCTGTACTGCGTCGCGAAGCCCACATTCTCCACTACGTTCATCAACAACACACTCTCTTAGTCACAGTAACAGATTGACACAATTCCAACACAGCCAGCTCCCCCTATGGCCGAGTGCCTCTCACCTTCATCAGGCCAGGATACTCGTTGGAGGGGAGGCCGTAGATGTGGTGCTGCGCTCCTTCTACCCCCACTTGGACGAAGCAGGGGAAGCGGCTGGCGACGCCATATGTGCCTGGAACCTTCTCCTTCCAGTAGCATGCATTAATCTTCACCACCTGCCCAACCCAGCAGCAGTGCAGCACAGCACACAAGGGCATACACCATTGAACAGACTTTCTCTTCAGGGGCATAAAAACAACACCACACAACCTCCTGCAGGCTCCTGTGGCAAGCTGCTGTTTCTAAAGCCCTGGCTAGCTTTGTATAAAGGTTGCATCCTGTCGCTTTGTTGTGAATAGCTTACAACCGTGGCACTCCCAACACTGTGTATAAACCCTTATGACTGTAATTGTCTCACGCTTCCCAAAGATGAACGGTTTGGACTCCTGCAGACCCTGAGAGATATTAGACAACCTCCCCAGTTAGAGAATTGACTATTAGAGAAAGTGTTTTCAATCATGGCCCTGCTGAGGGTGAGAGCTATTAGTGTTATTTATTCTGCTGATGGACGACTCACTACCCCTAGAGCCTGTTCCTGCACCTTAACTGCAGAACCTGCCACAGAACAGCCTAGTTATTAGAACTCTTTGCTTATGGCCTCGGGAGAGAGGGAGAGAGAGAGGGAGAGAGGGAGAGAGAGAGGGAGAGAGGGAGAGAGGGAGAGAGAGAGAGAGAGAGAGAGAGAGAGAGAGAGAGAGAGAGAGAGAGAGAGAGAGAGAGAGAGAGAGAGAGAGAGAGAGAGAGAGAGAGAGAGAGAGAGAGAGAGAGAGAGAGAGAGAGAGAGAGAGAGAGAGAGAGAGAGAGAGAGAGAGAGAGAGAGAGAGAGAGAGAGAGAGAGAGAGAGAGAGAGAGAGAGAGAGAGAGAGAGAGAGAGAGAGAGAGAGAGAGAGAGAGAGAGATGAGTTTCTCAACAAATCCTTGAATTCACTGGCAATGTCTCTCCGTTCCAGGAACAGAACAGGTTACTATAGATACCGGTACCAGAGGCGTGTTTTTTCTCTTTCCCCATCTAAAGTCTGTGAGTGCTGCGATCCACAGAGAGTGAGATGTCTAAATACAGACACACACACTTAAGTGATTTAAGGTTCAATTGCCCCCAAGGTCAGCTCTGTGTGTCAGTGGAATGACTGTGATGTGCCAGCGGTTATACAGTATGTGTGAGTAAGAGGTGGAGCCCAAAGAAGTGTGAGAGGTAGGGAGATACTGTACACGTCTCAGCGCAGCCTAGCTACTGTACTGTAGATCCTGTACTGTAGGTGTTCTGGCAGAGACAAAGAGGTGGATCTCTAGCTAGCTATAGTAGGACTTTCAGGACTATGGGTGTTCTGTATGCATGTGACAGACACTGTGCCTGTACATTTCTGTTGCAGGAATGTGTGTGTGTGTGTGTGTGTGTGTGTGTGTGTGTGCGTGTGCGTGTGCGTGTGTGTCAGTGACAGAGTGTGTGTGTGTGCAAGAGTAAGTGTCTGTGTGTGTGTGTGTGTGTGTGTGTGTGTGAGAGAGAGAGAGAGAGAGAGAGAGAGAGAGAGACAGAGGGAGAAGGAGAGTGTGCGCGTGCGTGTGCGTGCGTGCGTGTGTGTCAGTGAGTGAGTGAGTGAGTGTGTGTGTGTGTGTGTGTGTGTGCAAGAGTAAGTGTCTGTGTGTGTGTGTGTGTGAGAGAGTGTGTGAGAGAGTGAGAGTGTGTGTGTGTGTGTGTTTGTGCACGCACATGCATGTGTGTAAGCTAGTACCTGTAGTGGTAGGTGCAGGCCAGTATGGGCCAGCAGTGTGTTGGCCCACGGCCCAGCGGTGATCACCAGGCTCTCGGCCCTGTAAACCCCAGACGCGGTCGTCACGGTGACGGCAGAGCCAGGCTGGATGTTTGTCACTTTGTCCCCGTCCTTTATCACTCCTCCCAGACTCAGGAACACACCCTGGGACAGAGGACAGAGAGAGGCTGAGAGATCAGAAGACAAGACCCTCCTCACACTCCCCCGGAGTATTTCAATGAGGCCCTAACGGTACCATCCAGTACCTGTACAGCTCTGAGAGCCCTGTCTGCATACAGCACCCCAGCACTGGTGTCTATGAAGGCTCCTTCCCCAGGCAACAAGTTGAACAGAGGCAGTCGCTCGCTGAACTGCTCCCCTCCCAGGGTCTCTGTGGGGACCTGGTTCCTCAGGAGAGTGTTCCGGAACTGCTGGAAGTCCCCGTCATCCTCAGGACCCTTGACCAGGATACCTGTGCGCCTGGGGGGGGGGGTGGGGGTGGGGGGGCGGCATGGGATAGGAGAAATACCGTAGCCTCAATTGCTGGGGGGTGAGACGGGAGACGGGAGACGGGAGAATCGTGTATGTTGGTAAACATGATGAAATCCAGATGAAATGTCAAAGCATCGCTACACTTGTGCGTCGTGTAAATAATGCATGTGTGATATTGAGAATCTCCGCAAGAAATGAAATGAAAACAACGTGCATACAGTATGTATGAGAACATCATCTGCAGTAAGATGTCCTTCCAAACCCGCCGTGTGCAGCACGGTTTATCATGCATGGTGTACTACTGTACAGTCGAGGAAGGGAAAGGAAAAGGCCATGTTGTTTTAGGAAGCCATCCAGGGCCGGCTGCAGGCCAGGCAGGGCTGTGAGTGGCTGCCTCTAATTGAGTGGTCCGACTGATGGATGGTCTCCGGGGCGATGTATGACGGCTGTTTTCTCTGAGTCAGACCCGCGTGGGCGGCCTGCCGTGATGCATGTGCATCTACCCGACCAGGAGACTACTCCATTCATCAGCCCCCCCCCCCCCCCCTCCCCACACACACACACACACACACAAACACACTCCCTCCCTCTGCTGACCCCCGCTTTGCTGGGTTGGTTGTAAATATGATCTGAGGCCTAGTGTGGCCCGCGCCGGGCTCTGAGTGATGGGCCCAACGTCCTGGGTCTGACAGGGGGCACCAGGCCAGCCAGGCTCAGCCAGGCCCCAGGGATCCTCAGCCCTCCTCCAGCCCCCTCTCAGCCGAGCAGTGATCTATCCTCCTCACTGAAGGATCCATTTGGCCAGTGAAATACAATCCTGGAGCAGCGTATCGCTCAGCGAGATTTACACAGCCCCCCCCCCCACTCACCCCTCTCTCTCTCTTTTATTGTCTCGGTAGTTTTTAAAGGTAAAGGCCAAGGACGCTCCTGCAGTCCAGGCTTCAGTGTCTTCTACCGTCCTACATGAGTTAAACTGAGAGGAATGCAGGGGGAAATGGTGGTCTGTTTAGTCGGTTGCATTGACCATTAGTCGTGTTTGAGTCAATCAGAGCAATGTGCATCATATGTCAATTCAAAAGAGATTTTTTTTCTTATTATATTCCTTGCAGCGTTTAATTTCACAGTTTCCCCCTCTCTGATATAATCCCTGTATATTTTGTTGAACTACTTACACACACTTGTCGAAAGATCGTTACGATCTCTGTGATGGGTCAGTGAACTGGAAAGGTGTCCTATCAGCTTAGGTTTGTGTTCCTAGTGAGTCCAGTAAGAACCGCCTGCCAGTGACACAGTGAACCCTCCCCAGTCATGTAAATAACACACCCATGAAACCAGCTCAGGCAGGGCGTTTGAGGTATACAGCAATAATAACAATGAACTGAGTTCTCTTCCAGTGCAAATGTTTATATCTTTGCACTCGATCAAATTTCAGGACCCTCCTTTCATGACTTTTCCTAGATATGTGCGTTCTACTACCCAGTATCCTTACATTTTCAAAATCACATCAGGATAAGCTAATATAAAGCTATTTCGCAATTTTTCTGTGTAGGAAGCAGGCTAATTTACAAGCGGCCAACTAGTGGTCATTGTATTTAAAAATAGCAGCTTAGCATTGAAAAAGAGGGGCTCTTTTAGTAGGTAAAAAGACACGGCTGTTCTATTTTTAAGCCTAATCCTAAACTGAAACGCCTCCATTGAAAGTGTGATGTCGTCCAGGAAACTAGCACATTGTGTTCAAGTAGCACCTGAAGAGTGTGACGTTGGCCTCGGCCTCCAGTTGTGACCAGAGCTGGTAGCACTCCTCCATCATGTGGGTGTAGAAGTCCTGTTCATAAGCCTTCCGGATGATTCTAGTCTGGCCGTGGGAGCTTCCTCGAGAGTGGGGCAGGAGGAACTGAGGAATGACACAGCAAATCACCATCTATGCCGTGTTGTAACAGTATGGTTCTGTATGTTTTTTTAGCCAGTGAGTTATGATGACGAAGATTTAAACATGGAGATTGTGGATATTGTAGCTTACTGCAGTGAGACAATTTAAAGCCTTGATACAGTACTGTATGTATGTATGTTACCATTAGTTACGGTTTGTTCAGTGGTTAAATGAGTTGAGTTAGAAGAGGCCACAGTAAATTGTACATTGTCAACATAATATGGTGTTTGAACGATCCAACACGTTCATTTCTTGCAACGGTCTATTATCATGAGGTATTGATTGATTGTATACAAATATTTCAGCAGATACAACTTTGTCTTCTGTGAGAGTTGGAAACTATTGTCTGTGAATTTGGCTTTCACCACATAAAGCACACGTTCCCTGGCTTTCTTTGGCTGTCCTTTTCAAGTGGCAACACTCAAGTGGCAGCACAGTTATAGGGAATTGCATGAAACTTAATCTGTGAATAGCTCTTAAACGAACTTTGGATCAACGAGAGAAACATTCAGGGCCAAAGAGAAGACAGGGGTCATTCTGATTGGATAATAAGTAACAGACCTGCTCCAGCAGAAGCGTTCTCTTGTTGTTTTTAGCAAGGTGATATGCAGTGAAGCATCCTTGGACCCCTGCTCCTATCACGATACAGTCGTAATCCTGCTTGGACGACATTGTCTTAATGTAGCACCCTTTGGTTCACACACAAGCTTGTCTGTAATGGGCGACTCTCTCTCTCTTTCTTTCTCTCACTCTCTCTCTCTCTCACCTGCCTCTCCACCTCCCCTCCTCTTCTCTCTTCTCTGTCCACAGTTTGCTAATTATTGACAAATGAGCCTGTCTTACCCCTCGCCAGACCAACGCACTGCAGCATAGTTTGGATAACGCAACGGTCATTTTCTTGTAGGAATCGTGACAGGGAGGCTCTATGATAGGAGCCTCGGCTGCATTCATCTAATCCTGTCATCCTGTCCAAAGAGACTATCAACACATAAGAGAGCAGTTGAGAAATAGGATAAGACAACAAGAACATTGATCTTATCGCTGTGCAGAGCCGACTCCAATGAGTTGAATCGAACACAATGCCTCCTTTGAAGATGCTTTCCTCTTTGACAGCTTTATTACTTTAAGAGAGAACATGCATTCTGGGATTCCCTACTTTTCCTGAACCTGGTGAACAGTGAGACGTCATTTCAGAGTCACAGACTTGCTCGAACTCTATACAGATTTAAAGTTCAGGGGTATGGATGCAACTCATATAGTATACAACCCTCTATCAAATGTGTGAGACACACTATGCAGAAACTGCTCTCAGATCATTAGAGATACACAACACAGAGGAGTCAGCATGTTTGAAATTATCAAGAGATTTGCACCCTACACTCATGCAGTCAGCAATATCTATCACATAAAATGAAGAAATACATTTTGCCCACAGCTGAACAAAAGAGATGCATTTCAAATGCTCCACTCTAATTATAAATCAAATAGGTGTCATGCAGGGGCTGACATTCACCGTTGTTTTATTCATGAGAGGTAGACGTTTTAGTTGCTGTTGTTTAGTACTGTTTTTCCCTATGCAAATTGCGGGCTTTACACACACTCACACATGCACGCATGCACACACACACACACCAGCACCAACACCAACATTCTGATATGGCATTCTAATGAGGTGCTAGTGTAAGTATTTACCATCAAGAGGGATAGGTTTAGCTGTGGCCAGGCACTCTCACATGACACTATCAAGTTGAAAATCTTGAATGTTTGATTGTAGTTATGTTTTCACGTGGGAGTGTGTGGGTGATAAAAAATAATAAGCAGTAACAAAGTTTTATAATATCTATGTGGGTTTCAGGTACAGGAAAACAAGACAGAAACAAGCAGCCATAGATCTGATTTTCATGTGGGAGGAGAGAAACAACACACACACATACACACAGACACAGACACACACACACACACACACACACACACACACACACACACACACACACACACACACACACTGTACTAGGAGGGCACCATTGTGTGCTTATGGAGAGAGGCCCCCTGCTGCTCTCTGCCAAAATCACCATCTGCTGGTTGGGGGTGTTTATTCCCTGAGAATGCTACAGGTTGGCGCTGCCCCGGCTCGTCCTACTGTGCGTGTCCTTGTTTTACCCTCACTTTGTTCCCGGAAATAATGCATATTGGTCCTATATGAAATAGTATGTACAGTATTTGAGGTTGCTGATAAAACTAGAATGTGCTGCGGATAAGTCAACCGCAACAATGAATTCGACACGCTCAGCTAAACCTATTTATACACCACTACCTACAGTAAGTCAGGGCCCACTGTGGTTCATGGAGTGTGTGTCTGCATGTTTCCTTCCTGAGGCACACGCTGCCTCAGGAAGGCCTCCAAGATCTCCAGAGACCCATCCCACCCTGGGTACGAACACTTTGCTCGGCTGCCCTCGAACAGGCGGTTCAGGACCATGTTCGCAAGGACAAACAGACTGAAGCTCAGCAAAGACCTAGGTTCTGGGCCCTGGACAGTCTGGACGGATTGATGGCAGCTGCTGGATTGAAATCAGGTGTAGTGCTGAGGCACAAATGTGTACATTTCAAGCCTGCAAACTGCGACACTTTAAATGAATGTGCAATAACACTATGTGCAATATGACAACCCTAGGGTACATAAGGTTCAGAGAATAGGAAATGTTAGAATAGGTATAGCGTAGCATAGAGTACAGCACAGTGTTTTATTTGTATAGTATAGTATAGTGGATAGTGTACATAGCCTTTATTTATGTAAACCAGCTCCTTTCCCTTCTTGTTTTTTTGTTTTTTTTTCCTAGCACCAGGGGAGCCCCCCCTCCCAAATTTCGTTGTTTGGTACCTGTACTATATCAATGACAATAAAGACCATTCATTCATCATTCATTCATGTTGCCCATCCAAGGTATCTTTAGGTCCCAGCCTGCACATACTGTACTATACGCCCCATGGAATTCTAAGAGTTATTCTTACTATACAATGGCTGCTCGTTATATTACAGAAATAAACTTTAATTCATTTGTGATTATTTGTATTCATACTCAAATCAATTCGGTTGATAAGCAACCCTGCTTACTCTAAGAAATGACTGTTTCGACACGCCTCAATCATAATGGGTCAGTGAAAGATAAATCATGGAGAAACAGAGCAAACACTTCAGCGCTGTCACTGATAGGTAGGGAATAATATTCTATTGTATATAGATATTTTATCATATTATGATTCATCTTCTGCAGGACTATATCGAAAATCCAATAGAGGAATACATGGGAAATGTAATTGTGAATCCATGTCTCCCACGTGTTATTAAATGCATCGTCGAGAGCTCCAACCAACCGAAAGTGACTTAATTACCTGACATTTACAAGTCATGCTATTTATTTCTAGTCATGTTTAAATATAAGCCCCCTCTGTTGAATATTCATGGGGCTCCCTTGCTTGCACACAGGTTAATATTTGTCCGTGTCTGATGAATAACTAAAGGCTCATGAATAATGTATGAGGTGGGCTGGCATTTCCCTCTGCCTTGGATGAGTTTGGTGTCTCAGGTGTCCATGTTTGCCAGGAAGTGGAAGTGACCGTCTCACGCTAACTATGTCACTAGTGTACGTCTCACACTAACTATGTAACTAGTGTACGTCTCACGCTAACTATGTAACTAGTGTACGTCTCACACTAACTATGTAACTAGTGTACGTCTCACTAACTATGTAACTAGTGTATGTCTCACACTAACTATGTAACTAGTGTATGTCTCACACTAACTATGTAACTAGTGTACGTCTCACGCTAACTATGTAACTAGTGTACGTCTCACACTAACTATGTAACTAGTGTACGTCTCACACTAACTATGTAACTAGTGTATGTCTCACATTAACTATGTAACTAGTGTACGTCTCACACTAACTATGTAACTAGTGTACGTCTCACACTAACTATGTAACTAGTGTATGTCTCACACTAACTATGTAACTAGTGTACGTCTCACACTAACTATGTAACTAGTGTAGCTCCTCACACTAACTATGTAACTAGTGTACGTCTCACGCTAACTATGTAACTAGTGTACGTCTCAAGCTAACTGTAGAGATCAGGATTCACTTCCCTCATGCTCTTTTAGGACTTGCACACCAGTGGGGGCTGGTGGAGGCAGGACATTTGGGGGACAGGCTCATTGTAATGCATGGAAATGGAATGAGCAATGCTATCCAACACACGTGTTCCAATCCATTACAATGAGCCTGTCCTCCAATCTCGACTTCCTCCAGCCTCCCCTGTTGTACAGTAATAACAGGCCAATGGCACTGTATGGCACAAAGCAGGATGGCACAAGACACAAGGAACAGGAGTTTTCCTTGCACTCAAATAATAAGGAGTTTAAAATTCAATGAATCTTAGAATGTTACCGTCGCATTAACATTTTGGGGATTTTAAGGCTTCAGTTGTCTTTATACTGTCTCCTTCTGTGACCATCCTGTTGGTGTGTCTGTGTGTATGCTCCCTATGGCTCCCTAAGGCCTATTTGGGTGTTCACCCATGACTAGTAATTTGGTAATGCATGTGTTAGCTCAGTGGCCATCATGTAGAAACGTTGAGATCTACAACTAACCTTGTCCTCGGGCTATTGCGCACAGTGCATAAAAGCCTGGGATAACAACGACTCAAAGCTGGCCTTAGTGGGAGTGAATTTACTGATTAAAGTATTTGTCATTATTTGATTTCATTGAATCACACGGCTGCACATAGCTGTAGCTCCAAATCAAAAACATGCACGATTCTATTTATTGTAGGCCACGAAGGCCACATTTTACACATTGGTCCATCAGATCTTCCAAAACATCAATCGGACGATTTCTGGGAATGAGATTAACAATTAGCTTTTGGCAAACCAATTCTCTTGTCATTTGATGAATTATTAGTATCAAATTGGCTCTTTAGATGTAGGGTAAGAGTAAGTAGGGTCTTTAGATGTAGGCCAGCCTATAGATACTATAATGTATGGCATAGGAGGTAGTTTCTGAAGATACCAGTACCACTGGAGGTTTTTCAGGCTAGTGTGGGATCTTTCAAAATGACCAGAGGTTTATTTGACTTATTATTTGGCTTATTTGCCTTTCATAGCTATTTTCTGAGCTTTTCAGACACTCCTGGGTTTGCAGATTTACAGTATGAACATGGAATAGTATTCTTGTTAGCCTGTAGCGCTTCAGAAAGTTCTACAGGTACCAATGTTGGAGAAGGTCAGTTTCATTTGCAGAATGATCATAGTTACATTGATTCAGTGCCAGCTTATGCTAATTTATTTGCATATTATGGTCCATAATCAAAATTGTTGAAATCTATTGACTTCTCTCACTCATTTATACTAAGCTGTAAACAACAGAATCGATAACTTGCTCTCAAACAACACATGCATAGGACTTGCACAGCAGCTGACCTTCAAAATAATACACAACACATTTTTTTCCCAAAGATTGGTTTAATTTCTGTGTGATTCAGTCCCAGACAGTGTAACTGCGACAGCCAGTAATCGTGTGTGCTGTCCTGCACATGTTGTGAGTGTGCTGTCCTGCACATGTTGTGAGTGTGCTGTCCTGCACATGCTGCGAGTGTGCTGTCCTGCACATGCTGTGAGTGTGCTGTCCTGCCCATGTTGTGAAGGCAGGCACACTGGAGCTGTAATAACACACCCCGCTGGGGCCTGAAATATTCATAGGCAGATAAGCCTCTCTGTGACCCTCATCTTGCACGTCCTGATCACTTCATTTTCCACAATAGCACAGCACTCTCAGCCAGGCGATACACAGTACCAGGCCAGGCCAGACCACACCATGCACTACTGTTAAACCCTGTTGTTGGGCTGGAGTCTGGCCAGCGGGGTGGGGGCGGGAGGGGGGGTTGAAATGTCACTGCCTCACTATGTATGCAAATCAGGGCTGCACTGTGAGTGTCCCCAGAGATGTGTGTGTGTGTGTGTGTGTGTGTGTGTGTGTGTGTGTGTGTGTGGACCCCTGTAGAGGGACCCCTTGCATGGGTGAGTTGTTGTAATGGTGTGTGTGTGTCTGAGGCCAGAGGGATAGATACACTGGAGCCCATATTGTGGAGGCCCAGAGCAGCGGACACTCCAGCAGCAGTAATGGGGCTGACTTCCACTGCAGTGTGAAATCAATATGCAGAACCTCAACCCATGCAGAGAGTTTTGGAGGGGAACAGTAATAGTAATGTGAAACAACCTCAACAGAACAAACACAGTCATAAACACTGTCCTTGTTGCAAGGTCCCCCTCTCGCGTTCGGTGTTCATATATTGATTTATTTATTTAGATATTCATAAACAATGTCATGAGTAAAATAAAGTAGTTTGGAAAATGGTTACATAAACATTGTAGGAAACGTACTGTATGATTTATTAAGTAGTCAAAGTCTTTGTCTGAGGACACACCAGTCAGTGGGACCTGGAACTTTGAGCTCCTCTGCTCTCAAAGGCAGACAGATCGGTCCCTCTGTGACCGAGAATGGAAAACAGCCGTCGAATTGAACAAAGTGGAGGAGTACGAATGGCACAGGGAGGATAGGTTGAGACAAGAGTGAAGAGGAGGGGGGCGTGAGCTGCATTCTCTGCGAGCAGAGCGAGTGACTCGGGCCCCTGGTCAGAGAGAGAGAGAGAGAGAGAGAGAGAGAGAGAGAGAGAGAAAGGGTGGGAGAATGATAATACAAAGTGCTCCTGACGGGGCCCGTGGTGGTGCTATGGCCAGTGATTGTTAGCGACTTAGCATCTCTCTACCTCTAGGCTAGTCTCCGCTTAGCATCTATCTCCCCCTAGAGGGTCTCCGCTTAGCATCTCATTAAGGATCTGACAACTTGTCTGCTTTGATCATCTGCCACAGAGTGAGATGACATGAGGAAACGCATTAGGACCAGACAGACACGCGGTCGTATATCAGACTGTGATGGGATGAGGGAGGGAGAATCCTGGGCAGCGGAGAGGCTCTTGTCATAATATGTCAGGTACAGTACAGCGGCGCTGGCCTCGAGGTGCTCTATGGATGTCTGAGAGCGCTTTAATCATGTTGATGAACGCGGCCTTGGTGCAGTGTTCTGTCCCAGCGCGCCCGGAGCTGTGAGACACAGTCTGACTTTATACAAAGAGAAAGCCAACGAGAAAATTAGAGAAAGAGTGAAAACTCCTCTATGAGACAGATGTGCTGTAGATACTGTATAGTGGTAAAGGACAGGATGTCAGGTGCCTGACTATCTCAATGATGTGTGTGTGTATGTGTGTGTGTGTGTGTGTTGTGTGTATTGTGTGTAGACACGCTCTCTGTAATCAGCCAGAGAGACAAAGACTTTTTGAAGGGCATGTGTGTATGGGTGTGTATTGTGTTGTAAACAGGACCTTGACACCCAGGCTTATTACTCATGATACATAGCTCTACCATCAATTTCCATTTTTTATTCATAACATGTGAAATATCCTTCTTGCTACACTGTCATAATTACGTTTGACAAAAGGGTGCTATATTAATTTACCAGTAAATGCATTATGGACTGCACATACTGTAGGTCATTTCAAAATGTTATTAACAAGGTGTTAAAGGAATTCCGAATCAATGCTAATTTTGGAGTTGTCAAACTGACACTGCTGAGCTGGGGGATACTCTGCATCTCATTACCATTGCCAATGGATTCAGCAGACTGTGTCCCGCATGACTGGGCAGGCGCTGCACAGTAGCTGTCAGATAGAAGCAGTGATCAGGGGGCTAACAGATGCAGCAGAGTCTATGGGGTATCATCCACTATGGTCCCGGTGTTGGGACTTTGAGCAGACTTCCCGATACAATGCCATCCAGATCTCACAGCCTGCCCTGCCGTGGACATCATTCAAAAGGGTAATTTAGGACAAGCAGCCCTTCTATAAGTGTAGTGTCCAATGTCCTTTCATACCGTCTTCCCTGTCGAAGATGAGAGTGCTCTGTCAAGATGAAAGAGTCTTTTAAACACGGCCATCCTGTGCGTAGGATTGGATAAAAGGTGCTCCCCTTCACTCATTCCACATTGCACTCATAGGCACGGGGCATTGTATACCTTACAGCTGTGAGATGATTCATACTATTAAACCCACAGAGTGTGCTCTATAAATACCCTGTGTAAATGCATCCCTGCTCAAAGCTGTACCGCAGGAGAAGCACAGGAACCGAATCGCACAAAGCCGTAAAAGAGGGCACAGACATAGCCAAGTTGCACGGTGAATCAATCGGTGGTGCTTGCCGGCGAATAGCATCGCAAATAGATTGCATTTTTGGGGGGTAATATTATTCAATTCCCTTGTTCTGCCAGATGGTCCGTGCAGCTAGAATGACTTCATCAGGAAGCGACTGGTGATCTATCCTGCGTGGCGAATGGAAATGTACTGAGGGGGAAAAGGGAGCTTTAATAGAGCTCTGTGAGGGCATTCCAGCTTATTGAGACAAATACGGCTGGCAGCTTGAGGAAGGCCATGGAGAGTGGAGCAAGCCTCGTTTGGGCTCCATTGGGGAGGGGGCGGGTAGGGGTAGGTGGCACTTCCTGAGTGTTCACGCTCCCGCCGAATCAGGGAGAAGTGGCGGGTAGCCCCCGCTGGTCTAATCTAGCCTTATTCAAAGCCGACTTGCCTCTCGTGTATACAGCTGGATCCCTCCATCAGCAAGTGAAAATTAATGAATTTACTCTCCTACTCAAAGGTGCAGTTTATATCCATGGATTGAACTGAAGCTTCTCCTGCACTCATCTGCTGATGTACAGAGCACACAGAGGAAATCTATTGCTAATCAGTTTAAAGAGGCAATCTGGGATTGGTAGTAGTCGTTTATTTCAGTCCTTTTTTGTGTATGAACATAGAAAATACATGTGTCACGGCTTGGTGAAAAGGTCTGCATGTCGGGAATAGGCTAGGTGCACGATCTCCACTACTTCCTGAAAGGCACCTGGCATGAACATATCCTGTCTCACTCTATTGGTTTAATTGATTAATCAGCTGTGCGGTAAACTGTTGGAACACACAGTGCACAGCTGATTAATCAATTAAACCAATAGAGTGAGACAGGATATGTTCATGCCAGGTGCCTTTCAGGAAGTAGTGGAGATTGTGCACCTAGCCTATTGTGAAACTGAGCAAACTTTTTTTTTGCGTTTTTTTGCATAGAGAAGCGATAGAGAACCCACTCAATATAACCAACTGTTTTACATTCACTAAATACAGTGGGGTGCAGAAAAAATTGGGCACCCCTGGTTTAAATGTCTGTTACAATTAATCTCCAAGTGATTGAAAGCAAACCTGAACACTAAATGCTAAGTTTCTGCAAACTTTAAAGCAAGGTTTCTCTTTATTTAAAAATGTCTGAGTTTTTAAATGATAAAAAAAAGGAAAAGGGTCCTGTGCAAAAGTTTGGGAACCCTTTTGAATTATTCTTTGTTACCTTTTTGAGAAGATGATTACTAAGGCCCAGACCAAGGTGATTTACTCATTAGGGCTTCAATGAGTCAGGTGAATATAATTCCAGGGTTGAACTATTCTGAAGTAACTCCATGCCTTCTAAAGTATCTGACTGCGGTGGCTGTTGTGTCTGGTGTCAAAAACCATGGGTTCCTCTAAACAGTTGTCGATCAACATACTATTCACGGGACTGTGGTCTGTCGACATACCTTCTGCTTTGTTTTTGGTAAGTGTGAGTTACATTATAATTATGTTATTTACTAAGCTGTGTGTATGCCTTCTAGGCTAGCCAAGCAGGTGTTATCTTGTTAGCTAGCTAGCAAGCTTTGTTAGAGAGATGACCGTGGTTATGGGGGCACGTGTCTATGTTCCCACAGCCCAATGTTCCCACATTTCTATGTAATCTAACTAACCCTAACCCTAACACTGACCATAACCCTAATTCCTAATGTTTTTATATCTCTATTTGCACTTCTGGTTGGATGCTTAACTGCATTTCATATAATACTTGTACTCTGCGATGACAATAAATTTGAATGTAATCTAATCTAATTAGCACTTATATTTTATGAACGTAGTCGTATTTCGTAAAAATGGTGTGTTGGTAACAGTGGGCAATCATTTTAAATGTACTGTCTTCTATTTTTATTACAGCTTTAATGCCCAGATGGGATGGGATGGACTTAACCAAAGTCTCACTAAATGTATTATGGACTATAATGATAAATGCATACACACGGACACAACATCATCTTTTTTTGTATTATTGTATTGCTCTGAAGAGTACGAATTTTACTCTCTTGTACTTGTATAATGAGATATAATAAACTTTTGGCACACATGACAATACAAAATAATGAATCATTATTATTATTATTATTTAGCAATTTAAACATGTCAGTCCTGCAAGTTTGTTTCATGAGGGTTAGCTGACAACCCCACTGACAGATGACAGGTAAATAATGACAGGTAGTGTAATGGGGGAATGGTTGTCCCGGGGGTGTTGTTGGGGGTGGAGTTAATCAGCTATTGTTCCCACCCATTACCTGCCTGTGAAAAGTGTCTGAAAACTTTGAGGCTGACTTTCTTCGTTAATTGAGGGGTATTAGGGGGGGGGGTTATCAAGATTCAAATATGCATAACTTCTTCAACTTGTTTCAATGTATGACACATCATTTGAAAGCTTACAATCTGCCCTTTTATAATCTGTAAAAAAAAAACTGAAAAATGGCCTTGCCCTACTTGGGGACTTTTTCATCAGACCCTGTCACATGTGACACAGTCTGGTGAAAACGTCCGCATGTCGGCAATTCTCAAGTCGCACACATCATTTTACATTTTGAATGTATGACACATAATTTGTATCTGTAAAAAAGCCTTACCAAAAATGACCTTACCAGCCCCTGTCACATTTACCCAAAATAAGGTGGTGGGGTCACACCTTTGCTGTTGTTCAAACCCCCGATTTCCACCTTTAAATTCAAAGAAGTCAGAATAAAGCATCCATGATTGGTAAATTAAAGCCAATAGATTTCTGCACAATGCCCTAAATGCTGACAATTCACTGCTTCAAAGCTGATGACCCAAGCTTGCTTTTAAGAAATCCCACAGCTACTACATGGAGGTGTGTTATTCTGTATGGGTGGTAAGAAGTCCACTGAGAGCATGTGACAGAAACCAGTCTTGTTTGGCTGAGGGACTTACTGTACAGTAGACTACAGTTAAACACCTCAAGCCTTGGACTGTGTTTACAGCACTTGTTGGTCAGCTGCATCTACCATGAAAGCCCTTAACATGATTGTCTCAAGATGTTTTTTTAAAATCACGGCATCTAAAATTACCGTAATGCTTGTATGGCTGACCACCGATATGTGCCTCATTACCTCGAAGGCATTGGTCATTTAATTTCACAGGCTTGATTTTCATTAGCTCCCCTGGCTGCCTGCCCGTTAACAGAATGAACGCTTGGTTGCAAACGTCTGGCTCAGAGGGAGACCTCTGGGCTGCCTAACTAGGCCAGTGAGCTTCACTGATGGAGGGCCACACAGTTAGAACCTGGGCCTGCCGTCTGTGCTTCAGCTGTGATAGAGCGGGTGGGAAAGGCAGAGGGAGGTGAAGAGAGAGAGACAGAGGGAGATATACTGTAGAGAGGGGGATAAAAAGGGAGAGGTAGAGAGACAGAGAAATTTACATTAGCCTACATAAAAAATGTTGGGCATTTGGCGACGCCTTTTGACGATAAACAAATGTTTTTAACGAGTTAAGTAATTGAAGTCATCTAACCATCAGTCATTGCATAGGACCAGGGGCCATTGGCAGTCACAATGCTAGAAGAAGGAAGAATTATTATTTTAATTTTAATTTATTTATTTATAGTAAAGAAACTGTACAGGGGGTAGTGGGGATGAAGAGGAGGGACAGTTAAGATGTAGCCTGAAGAGATGGGTCTTCAATCTATGGCGGAAGATATGTAGTGACACTGCAGTCCTGACAGCAGTGGGAAGCCCGTTCCACCAGCGGGGGCACCAGCACAGTGAAAAGCTGTGACCGAGTAGCATGACTGAGGCGGCTGTGTCAGATGGCCAGCTGAGGTGGAAGAGCGGGCAGGGGTTTGGGGGCTAACCATTGCTTGCAAGTAGTGAAGGGTGGCTCACTTTGCCGCCCGGAAGACAAGCACCCGGGACTTGAATCTGATGCGAGCTGCTACCGGGAGCCAGTGAAGAGAGCGAAGGAAGGGGGTTGACATGGGAGAACTTGAGCATTCTTGATGAGCTGCAGAGTTCTGATGGTGGAGACGGGGAGCCCGGCCAAGAGTGCATTGCCGTAGTCAAGGCGGGAGATCACAAGTGTCCAGACCAAGAGTTGTGCTGCTTCTCTCGTGAGGAACGAACGTATCCTTCTGAACTTGTAGAGGAAGAATCTACAGGAACGTGCATTCGCTGTAATGTCACCGCACAGGATAAGTGGTTTTCAAAGATCACCCTGAGATTCTTGGCTGTCAGGGAGGAGGTCACAGTAGAGTTCTCTACTGTGATGGAGAAGTTTTGGAGAGGGCAGGCTTTCCCAGGGAGGAAGAGCAGCTCAGTCTTGTTAAGGTAGAGCTTGAGGTGGTGGGCTGACATCCAAACAGAAATGTCTGCAAGACACGCACAGTTGCCACCTATGAGTCAGAGGGGGGGAAAGAGAGAAAGGGTTGAGTGTCATCTGCGTAGCAGTGATAGGAGAAATTATCGAGCCAAGAGATTTGGTATACATTTTTACTTTTTGGGCATTTAGCAGATACCTTATTCCAAAGCGACTTACAATCAATGCATTTGACTAAGCAAGTGAATCATCTATCCACTAGTCATAGCAGGAAAAAGTAATCTATGCTCAGGCTTGGACCTTATGACACAGGAGAAACAGTACAGGGGGGTAGTAGATTTCTCAGGAGAAACAATACAGAAGCAGAAGCTTCTCTGACTGGATGGTGAAGTTACCCGGTAGTGAGAGCGGTGTGCCGTCCTCAGGGAAGAAGCTGAGAAGGACATCCATCCCTTCTAAGAAGTGGCCAAGCTGATAGATGTTGTCCGGTGTAATCCTTGTCTCTGTGAGAGCCAGGAAGTGGAGGGACATGAAGCCGGCGTAGGCTGAGATAGCCTCTGCTTTCCGGACTGCTGCCTGGCAGTTCCAAAGTCTTCCCGTGACAGTGAGGTCGTGGACAGTTGAGCATGGTGGGAAGATTATGAATGGTTGCTAGCAGAGGTGTAGCATTGATGAGTCCTCTTGAGGGATGAAATAACAGGAATGGGCGAAACCACACTGTGATATTTGCCGGTATAGAGATAGAGGGTTAGTGGGCATTACAAGTGTAGATGGAGGCTCAATACACTCAGAGTAGTGAAAAAAGAATCAAATAGAATAATATACTTAATAGTTTGGCCTTCTTCTCAGGCCATCCTCGATGGACTCCACAGTTTGACTTCTTCGTCCTCGTGTCA
Organism: Nansenia antarctica; assembly: GCF_963989245.1. Lineage (NCBI taxonomy): Eukaryota > Metazoa > Chordata > Actinopteri > Argentiniformes > Microstomatidae > Nansenia > Nansenia antarctica. Next base: position 21,257,278 of record NC_137689.1, on the reverse strand, counting down.
GGAGGCTGTCACAGGGGCTGCCGCTCTTTTACCAGATGGATAGAAATGCAGATTCTGTAATTGCTGATGACTAGCAGGGTTGCAGCCCCTGGCCCCCTAATGATCAATGAATGACCGGACAGGTTTCACTCACTCACTCCAAATGTATTCAGACAATGTCAGAGGTGAGCAGGGACTAAACATGTTTCGGGGGCCTCCTACTGTAAACTGAGAGCAATTGACTTAAAAACAGGTAGCTTTCAATAAAAACTAGGGTCCAGGAGTGTAGGCCGGAGAGCCACAACAACAAATCCTACCAGCAACAACAACTACCAGCAACACTGTGATGATAAACACGATTAAATTAACTTAGCTAGATAGACAGGCTTCACTCACTCACTCCAAATATATTCAGGGAGACAGGGAGAGACGGAGAGAGCGGTAGAGAAAGAAAGCAAGAAAGAAAGAAAGAAAGAAAGAAAGAAAGAAAGGGAGAGCCCGGAAGGAGAGGGAGAGATAATGAGAATGAGAGGAAGAAAAGTAGAAAGAGAAGGGGAAAAAGGAGAGACAGACAAAGAGACAGAGACAGAGGAGTGTCTGAAATTACCATGACATTCAATTTACATACATTACCGTTAGCCAAGGGAAATGAAATATACATAAGTCCCAGAGAATCCCAGCCAGCAAGGAGAATCCCAGCCAGCGAGGCCTTAGTGAGCAGACTCTGTAGAGATGTGACAGTGTGTGAAGGCAATGCCTAGTCATGACACATCACACCTTGGCTTCTATGCCATGTGTAAGAGGGTGACTAGAATAGACAAATGGCTGCAGTTAACAGACAAGGAAAGCATGTTTCACTGTCAATTATGATTTAGTGCGATTTAGCGTGTCTCAGGTTATGCAGAACGTCTAAATAACATCCATTTGTAAGTTTCTAATGCTTGCATAATTGTGGGGCTGTGGGGCTTCTCTTGTTCAGTGTCATTCTTTCATTTTGTGTATTACTCTATTTCTGTTTCTCAGGAATTGATTATTCTTGCTCTGTCTGGTAGTGTGGCAGCTGACTTACCTGTAGCTGTGTATGTGTGTGTTCTGCACACTGTTTCAGCTCCTGCAACACTTTATCTGCCTACTGAGCTACATCACTGAAACGATAGCTGGGAGCGCTGAGGCTAAGCACATACAGTGTAATGATGGCTCCCACATGCTGTCAGAGCTCAGCACAGAGAAACATGAAACTCCAATTCTCATCTCAAGTGTTAAGCCATCCAACTCCATATTCAGAGTCAGACCAGAGACGTTATAGGCAGCTACACATGAAATCTAAGTACATCAAACCCAAAGGGGCTTGAAAAGAAGTGTTCCAGGTTCAGATCATACTGTATAAATACTGTATATTGAAACAAATTATGTCAGTATTTACTGTATATACTGCCAAGCTGCTTTAAAATGCCGAATTTCACCATTGTTTCATCATTGCTACTATAGTCAACCACCGTCAAGATTGAGAGGCTACAGGGTTTTAGTCGACAATCATGTATCATTCATATTAAGTCTGCTGCTCCTATACTATCATTTATGAATGTTACTCTTTATTGACTATATGGTCCCCCTTACAGTATTCACTGAGTGGGGAATGGCAATATGGAATATGGTATCATTACAAAAACAAAATCATGTGGACCGTTCAATAGGGGTGTAGAATGTATTCACATATCAGGTGGTGTTCCTATTTATTGTGCATGGTTTTCATTGATGATTGCTTAACATCTCACCATTGCATTCCAAGTGTTTTCATGCATTTTATCTTTTAAGATAAGTTATTGTATTCAGAAGAACATGAATTGATGTTATCGCAATTTTTAAATTAAGCACCAAGCTATAAATCTAAATCTTTGACTTTAATGATGTGAGATACTATGCAATCGATAGTGTGAGATCTGTAAGCATCAGCAACGTCTTACAGATGAATACATGGAAAAATATGCATATTTTGAATACATAATTATATTCATACTTCTAAAGTGCTTTGGGTGAAAAAAATATATAACGTGATTGACAATCCTTACTGAAGTGGTCATTAATTATAATTACAAGTTTAGTCATAAATCATGTTCATGGTATCCGTAATCACAAAACTGCTTTGGAGGACCAAGTGTAAGCCACTACCATTGTAAAAACAATCATTTTCATTAGTTTATTCTTAATAACGTACTTTCTGTCAGATCGGGAACACTATCTGACAAGGGAACACTATCTGATATGACACCGCCCCCCTGCACTCAGGCCCCCCACTACACACGTCTCATAACTGAACATTTCTCCTGATCACAATTCAACAACAACTCTTTTTCAAATCAGAGAACATCATCTCAACGAAATGAAAAAAGTTGCACATAAGTTCTTCGTCTTTGTAGTTGTGCATCTCTTCCACCTTTCTACACCCCCCCCCTACTAACTTCCACTTGCCTAAACGCTGCGGGACAAACTCGATAGGAGAGGCGAATGCAAACAGAATGGAAAAGTTGGCTTGGATGGAATACATTATATAGAAAAACCTACAAAACTGCCAACGGACTACCCTCTCGTGTGTTCAATAACCCTCCCCCCAATAATTATTGAACGGTACCATGGCATATTATATCCTCATGTCATCCTCGTGTTCTCACATATAATTCCAATATTTGCTTTAGGTCATAACTATTGAAAGTTAGAAAAACCAGTTTAGTGGTAATTTTGTCGGACATTAGAAATGCACATTCTACAACAGAAGCCTATATTATACGGACTAGGCTACTAACTTTTCGTGAGAGCGGAAGTTGTACCGCTTGCTGACGCTAGGAGCTGTCCATGGTGCTGAAGCGTCAGCGGCGTGCTGTCTTCAAGGTGCTGACAGCACACAGAGCCAGCAATCCGCTTACAGAGCGTTGAAATTAAACGGGCTCTGCATTTCAGTTGATACCTGTCCAATCTCCTCACTGCTCGACTTGCTCAATAAGTGTAAGAGCACCACGCCTTTGTGTTGTGTATTCACAGATCTAAACGATATTTTATTATCCATTTGCTTGTTTTGGTCTGGAAAGTATTTAATGCAAGGACGTATTCTGTGAGCGGAGAGCGACTTCGACTTCAGTAGACATGTGTATGAGAAGAGACTACCAATTAAACCTCCTCGTTACGGTGTTGATTCTCGCTGCTGCGGTGTCAAAAATACACGGACAAGGTAAGAACTTGATTATGTTATACGTTATGTATTTTGGGGGAGATAATGCCAATCTGATTCAGTCGACTATTTGCGACCTGCCCCCAGCTCCGCGTAGTACCGTGCCACACAGTTCCTGACATCAAATCTACAAGTGTGTTTAGTGCACTTAATATATTTATAAAGGCATGCAGTAAGTCAATTTACAAAAGGCCTGTATTTTGGAACTGTCCTCTTTGGATATAATGGCCTCGCATGGTCGTCTTTGTCTAATAATCTAGGATAAAGCAACTTAAATCACTTGAAAAGCTGAAACATAAATGTCAACACAACCGTCAGACCATCGTTACTATTAAAGCACAGTGACTACTGTACTTTAGAATAGCCTATAGTGCACAGTTTCACTCTTTTAGACGTTATCAATCAGCATCAATATCGATCTTTCAAAATAGGATTACAGTTGTGTTAACCGTATATGAATACTGATATAACCATATACTCATTTTTGATTTAGGTCTGATAAACGATTAAATGAAATAGAAAAGAGACCCGTATATGATTGATATCAACTTAACTAGGCCTACATTCCATACTACAGTTTCCTCAGAAAACTTATTAGCCATGATTCATTGTTATGATTCATTGTTCCTAAAACCTGTCTGGAGTGAATTAGCATACAGGCTTACCATTGTTTATCCAAGTTTGCTTTGGTTTTTGAAACCCCACTTCAAGTGCTTTCAATCCAAGTTCAAATTATTAATTGTAATGTATGCCTGAATTACTTTGTCTTAACCCGACCCCAAGGCTTAGTAAAACGCGCTGAAAAGCACAATTCAATCCAATACTTTAGCAAGCAATTAATTGTCAAACAATTTACTGGGATGTGGCAGAATGTATTTAATGTACCACAGAGATAAGACTAGCCAAGGGGTAGGGGTTCACTCAGCATCCATTTCCGTCCGTTGTCTGTATAAAATATGGACTGGGCTGGATTTCCAATGCAGTGAAATAGGACTATATTCGTTGTTTATTCATATCTATCTAATATATTGACTAATAACATTGTCCTTATTGATTTGAGCTAAACGTGTGTAATGTCCAGGGTTTTACGATATTTTCGCCGCACAGAGCATGTTAATTAAACATAATTGCAAAACAATTACTTTATTGAAGGAGAGTGACTGATACGCACATGCGCAGTCTGGCGAGATCCTCTGCCCTCCGATTCTGACGAATACCATCACAATTAAGATAGGCCTATCTTCCCACTTCCTTATCCAGCTACTTTCACAAATGTATATTACCAGATATCACTGACAAAACTCTGCACGTGTCTGCAGTGGGTTTCACATTGGATTGGGTACCATTAGATTTCGAGCCACTCAACCGTCTCATTATAAACAATCTTTGATGCAACTCAGCTGGCTTGTGTGGTCAGGTCCATATGGCAGACGCTGCTAGGTAATGAGACTGTAATCCTCAGGAATCACTGAAGATTACTGACCGAGCTGTTTGACACAGTTGAGTGCTTCTGCAGGAAGCGCCTTTCAACCCATTTGCCCTGTGATTATTTCTTTATTTTCTAGTATGGCATCCCACTCAGTCTCCCTTGTCTGATTTGTAGTGTATCTATGATAAACAAAACCTTAAACATCTTAAAAGTCATGGTAAACTTAATGCACTATTGATAGAAAGCTTTATTTGTATTGATTTTGTATTGAATATAATACAGTATTGATATGAAGCAGTATTTGTGTTGATTGTATATTCTCCTCCTGAATTTAGCCATAATTTCTTTATGAGAAATCTGAAAACATATGGTGAATATATATAATATGGAGCTGAGGTGAATATCTAACCAATATGCTCCAACCAGCAGATCCATGATTTTAGTTTTAATTTTTTCGGTTGTTTCATTACCACAGAATTCACAGGCAGGTATCAACTTCAGCTGCAGCAATCTATGCAAAAAGTACTCTGTCGATCCATCCTTTGCAGTTTCAGTAATATCATGTAAATAACATAAGCTAAATGCCATGCACTGTTCAGGCTCTCTACACAGAGATCCCATCAAAGGCTTTATGAATAAGACCCTATGAATTGCAAATTCCACACTGTATGAACCCATTGGTTATTTGTCTGAAAGCTTGGCGTATTGCATATTGAGTACCAACTATAATGCTTTTTTTTCTCCTGCATCAACACATTCCCTATCTTTGTATTACAGTCGTCCCATGAGACAATATGGAAATGTTGAATTTAAATATCAGACGGATCCTTCATCAATGTATAGTATGTTCTATTCATGCCTGATGTCTCCTCTATTTAATGGTGAATTAAGACTTTACTTGGCCAACCATCATAACTTTGCCATAACCATGTCTGACACGTTCCACTGTCCAACTGAAGACACATTGTTTAGATAAATCCATTGTCTAGGCAAATGATCAGAATAGAATACATGTTGGTTTGTCTCATAACAGCAGTACATTAATCATGTTTCTGAGATCAGTGATTAGTGCCATTAATAATGACAGCATTATTTGGGTCTTATGATAGTTCAAGTAAACAGCTCAACAGTCTCTGCAGTGATGGTCTACTGTCTAGTGCTTAATATGAGATCTGTGAATTGTGAGTGCTTAACTGTGAGAGCTCAAAGTATCCCAACAGCCACCCTCGTTAACACAGGAGCATCGTCCGCTCACCACTCAACACTCTACGGAGGAGGTACTTAATGCACACACTATTTTTAGAGCACAGCAACCTTTGACAGGTTCCATTAGTGCATGCAATGCTGTAGCAATTAAAGGCCAACGACACGCAGGACAAATATACAGTATATTCCTTTTTCCATGCAAACTTGAGCAATGCTTTTTCTACTTCACACACTCTCCTCTCACTTCTGCCAAACATGTCCATCCTGTTAACATGTTGGAGTGGGATCTGGGAGATTGGGGAAGGGGATGCTTTATATATCCTGCACAGCTCATTAAATGAATTACGAGCCCTTCCTGGTTGATGGAGCTCTCTTTAACACGCCGCTGTTGGTTGGAATATTGTTCGAAATAGGAAAAACTGTGATTAGAATAATGAGCCATTCAGCGCCTTGTCGCTGAAGAATAGAGTATTATTACTGATGGTTTGCGCATGATGAGGGCTCAGAGGCTGGAATATATCCTGACAAAGGCTGCTTATTACTACAAGTTCTCTGAATCAATTTAGATTGAGGAACAGAGATTCTCCGTCAGTGTCCAGCCTTCACAGATGTTCTTGTTTCCAGGAATATGGGACTGAGATGGAAGAGATGGACATTCCTACTTTCAGAAAAAAATATACATGATGGGGAAAAAAACTGACACTGTCAATATTTTATCCCAGTCGAAAGCTTTTAGCTTTGTTTCTTTACATCACTAGCATGCTGGTATCACTCTATATAGTCTCTTAACTCACCATGAGGAGAGAAAGCCTGTCATTCATGGGAATGTGAAGATCGTTTTCTCACAGCGTGTGTTTAGGGTGGGGGAGGCAGTGGACTTCCCATTCAATTAAACTGCATGCTCTAGAATTCTGATCATCCTGTAATTCTCGAGGAGGGATAGAAAATGTTCAACACCTGTTTTTTGGATTACCGGTGATTAACTTCATCAAGGGCTATTCAGCGTCTGTGCGCTGTCATAATTAGTTTCGCTTTCCTTCAGCTTGTCAATTGTAAATGAGTCATTATGCCAGAATGCCCCTTTTCCGGGCTTGGCGCAGAGATGCCTTTTCCCTGCCTCTCTCTGCCTCTGTCTGGCTTGCTCTGCCTCCTGGGTGGAGCCTACAGGACAATTGAATACTGCTATTTCTCCAGCTCTCCATGTGCAAATCGTTTTATTTCTTACAGTATGTTCAGTGCTTCATATTTTCCCTTTTCAGGCCTGGTTTTAGGGGGCTTTCTTTGGGAATACTGAATTCATATTCATAGCTTTATACAGTATAATCATTACAGACTGAACCCTGTGGCTCATTTAGGGGGTAAAAGAGAGTTGACTTTAGTCACGCCTTTTTTCAGTAGCATTGGCTCTTTTGGATGCTGTTCAGCCAGTTGGAGTAGCCTGGGCCCAGCAGACCCTGTCTATAGCTTGTTGGTGTTAGATAAGGATTAGATGAGCAGGTTCTTCAGCAGGACTTATCAGCCTTTTTCAGAGGGTGACGGTCCCTCTCATCGCTCTCCTCGTAATCTCCAGTGGGATGAAGCACATTTAGCAGAGTCACCACTGTGGCCGTATCAACTGAGGCCTTGGAAAGCAGTAGGTAATCTTGTCAGGAGAGGATGCCATCACTCGCAGCCTCCCCATTTATGATGTATCACTCTCAACAGCGAGGGCCGGGGCGAGAGGCAGCTGAGAGAGGGTCAGGGATTTAATAAAATGTGCCAAATCCAAGGTAATGAAGATAAATAGTACTTTACCTCACCGCCCACTATGTGCACCTCTATCCGACCCCTGACCTCCCTCTCTCCGCCTGAATAGAGTGATGGCTGCCCCCTTGTCAGAGCACTATAGAACGGACTTGGTTTCAACTTGGCCTCCTTGAAGGCCTGTTGCCTTATCGATCCTACCACTCTCACACTAAAAAAACAGCCAGACTCACCACAAGTCTCCCCCGAGGCCCCCCCCCCCGCCCCCTTCCTCCCTCCCTCCACCACCCCACCTTTTCATGCTCTGCCAGGCTGCGTACACACCTCTCTAATCAGGACTGGCGTGGGCCTGGGCTGCAGAGGAGCTGGCTCTCTGAAACGATTAGGGCCGGGGACAGCTCCAGCTCTCTTCCCCCTGTTCTCGATGCCAGATCCCATCTAGAAAGCACTTCATCTGGGGCCGCGGCGAGGGCCGCGTAGGGCCGGTGAGCGCAGTATGGTAGGCAGCAGGTAATAGCCTGTGTAATATGTTTGGAGGAGTAGCTTTAGTATTCACAGCCAGAGCTGACCTCAGGCAGGCAGGTCCACCCCCACAGTAATTTCCTCTGAAAAGATGTAATTGAATTCATCAGGAAGGGTAAACATATTCTAAGTAGCAGAGTGAGATAATGATGTTGTGGATAGATCAAGGAAGGGGATAGCAGCTTCACCAGTAATTGGAAATTGGCCAAAGCCAAACAGAAACAAAAAGAGAGGGTAAAACATTGTGACAGATTATGTTTGTATCGCCCTCCCTGTCTTCTGAGACATGGTGTTGTAAATACCAGTCTGTGAAGGTTCTACACCAAGGATGTAAAAGTCATTTTGGCCCAGGGGCCACTTTTGTCTGGAAGGCAAATGTGTTCATTCGGACATAATGTTATCAAATAATTGTTTATATGATGCATTATCCTTAATTCATTCATGGTTTTAGTCAGTCTGTTTTTATTAAAACATTTTATCAGTAGGTTTTTAATAAAATAATAAAAACACATGGTGAGCCACATGTTTGACACCCCTGTTCACATACATAAACAGCAGAAAATGATATATAACAACACGGTCTCTTCTTGGGAAATTAATTCCTTATGTTTTCTTTTTGCCAGAAATGTCTCTGACTGACCAATGCAATGCATTAATCCCTGTAGAAGAATATTTGCTTTTAGTGATTTGTTCCCATGCTGAGGTAGGAAGCAGTGCATTCGTTGATTGTTTTGTGCTTCGACAGCAATGTCTCCTGAAAACACATCATGTAAAGCATATTTTCGACTTTATCTGATTGCAATTTGTGTGTGTGTGTGTGTGTGTGTGTGTGTGTGTGTGTGTGTGTACGTGCGCACCTTTGGTTGTGTGTGTACACTATGTATGTTTGTGAGTGAACAGAAATCTTGCTTGCTCCTTCCAAAACAGATCACAGGGTTTCTTCTCAAATGAATTCAAATTTGTCAGGAAAGTGAAAAACAAAGTGAAAAACATCCCATTGATGTGAACGTTTGAGCAGTCTAGCTTACAGTGGGAAGAGGCTTGTTTCGTGGCACAGGAGCACACACACTCTTCCATTCCCTTAACAGCAGAACGGGACTGTGCACCTATTTACCAGTTACGCTCCACTGTTCCCACACACACATGGGCTGTGTGATGTGGTGGTGAGGTGCTCATCCTCCACACATGTCTAGAGGTATTTAAGCATGATCCCAGAGGAACCCGCAGCGTGTAGAATTTAGAGGTTGTTATGCCGACCGCCATGTCAGAAATATTGAACATTGTCGCTCAGGGCGACAGTTAGAGCAGTCATTACATCGTCTCTCCTCCTCTCCTCCTCTCCACCCCCCCCCCTCACACACACCCCCACACACACATTCTCTCCCCACTTCCTGGTCTCCTGATGACTACCAAGGAGCGCAACATGCCTGTTCTGTCAACGCGGTGAACAGCATCTAATTAGGCTGCTCCTCTCTGGAATGGATTCGTTGGCAGTGGAGCCGGAGCTGGGTTAGGCCCTTGCATTGATTGGTCTGTTTACTTATTCCCTAGTAAAGCATGCGGCGGATCTGTGGTCACACAGCCCATAGCTGTATAACTGCATCCCACATACACCCACACCCGCACTTGCACCTGCACCCGCACACACACACACACACACACACACACACACACACACACACACACACACACACACACACACACACACACACACTGTTGTCTCCACTGCACTGACTTAAGTCTTTCATCTCAACAAACATGCCTGGTGATACACACACACACACACACACACACACACACACACACACACACACACACACACACACACACACATCAGCCCCACAGCCCAGCGGGGACCCTGTGTCAAAGAGCCATTGATGGGCACAACAAAGACACAGGAGAGCTGCATTGTTTTGATTCACTCATTCATTTACATCTACACACATACAACAATATCTAAATGTTACCTTCACTATTTACTTAGCTTTGCTTAAGCATAGAGTAACTACACGTAAGCAAAGCTTATTGTTTCTGGTTATCCATACATTATAACCATTGAGGGACTAAATGCCTAGTCAATAAGATACCAATCATAATGGATTTTTTTTCTTCTATTAATTTCAATGCCATTGACTATTCATTTTGTCTAACAGAACTGACAGTGAAACTAAAGCCGCACATGAATAGGACAGCCTAGGTTTTTGTTACAGCGGCCATTGCAGTTGAGAGGATTGTATCTGGGCGGTGAAATGAAGGGCTTGGTGTGCCCATTCAGCCAGCCAGCTCCCTCGGAGACTGCACTGATGAACAATGAGACAGACAGTGCTAAATGTCCCTGCGCTGAACCTCCCTCTCCCACGGCATTTTTCAATGCATTTGAAAACAGAGAAAAGAGCAGCTTTTGGAAGGCTGATGTGATTATCGAGTGTGTGAAATAGTATTCTTCTCCAGCCATCTTGTATTATATATTTTTTATCCGCTCTCCCTAGTGTAGCGGCAGGTATATGTGAACGTGGTCGCCCTGCTTCACGTGAGGGACGTGGCTCTCAGTAGGATGTCTAGGCCTACCACCGTTTGTGTTTTTATAGTTCGCTAGCTCGTTAGATGAGAGCAGTGCAGGACTGGTTGGTTTTATTTTTTCAGATGTCCTTGAGCCGTTTCTGCTTTGAGTATTCAACCATGTGAGAGTTTGTTATTTCTCCCATTTCTCCCCACAGATTTCAGTCGTCCTTTGTCAGTTTTATGCTCTGTGAGCCGGCTTTGCACATCTACTGTCAACTCAAAGCTGCCTCGTAGCTGTAAATCCCTGTGTAGTCTGCACTTCATGAGTTGTAATGTGATTGTTTGAGCATTTATTATGAGCTCGTAATCATGCCAATCATTCTTGATACAATTTAGTTATCAATATATTATACTAGATATGATATGTGTGTTATATGTAGGCCTGTCACTGCAATGTGATGTAAAATAATAATTAAATAATTTAGCCATTTAGCAGACGCTTTTATCCAAAGCGACTTACAATTACGAATTACAGGGACATTCCCCCTGGAGTAACTGAGGGCTAAGTGCCTTACTCAAGGGCACACTAGTAGTGGTGTGGTTTCAGGCGGGATTTGAACTCACAACCTTCCGATCACAAGTCCAACTCACAAGTCCAACTCACTATCCACTAGACCACCACTACCCCATGTCTGATGTCTGAAAGGAAAGTAACTGTGGACGGAAAAAAACATGCCTCTATCAAACAATCTACAGAGCTGTATACCGTATGTTTAATGATGTCCATCATGACTCAGAGACTGTGCATGTGTGTGTGTGAGAGAGTGAGAGAGAGAGAGAAAGTGTGTGTGTGTCAAACACATATTTTTGATACCATTCCTGATTTCTGCCTCTACTAGCCTACACTAGTGTGGGGTCCACAGTCATACAGCTCAGTGCCCTAAAGGTGTTTCTGCATGTCTCTCCATGTATTCCAGCCCATGACTGCTGCGTGTTGTTTGGAAATCCAATCTTGTCACATCAAGCGAGGCCCCTGTCCCTTGCCCCTGGCACAATGCGGCTGATTGACAGCTCCTGGCTGGGGAGATATGTTGCTTTTCTGAGCTGTGCATGAATGGTGTATGACTCATTGCCAGTCTGAGTACAATTTGTAATACTTTAGTACCAGATCTCAGTCTGCAGAGAACGTACAGATGGAGCTGGAACACACACACACACACACACACACACACACACACACACACACATACACACACATACACACACACACACACACACACACACATACACACACATACACACACACACACACACACACACACACACACACACACATACACACACTATTATTTAGCTGTTATTATATTCAGCCTTAAAAGGAAAAAGGAAGTTCAGGGAGTTCATTCCTTTCAGTCAACTTGTCCCAAATGTGTGTGTGTGTGTGTGTGTGCGCATGTGTAATTAAAGTAAGTAAGTAAAATTTTATTTATATAGCGCCTTTCGTACATGAATGCAACTCAAAGCGCTTTGTGTGTGTGTGGCATCTGCCAGTCTAAGCCATGGACATCTTCTGTTTTCAACTCTCACACTGCAAACCTTTTCTGTTTGTTGTGTGTGATGTGTTTCCCGACCTGTGTGTGGGAGGAGTGAGTCAGAGGATCTACTATAGATATCCTGTATGAGGAAACAACACTGAGATATTCATTCATTCATTCATCACTATCACTTTGTGTCTGTTTATCTATCACGCTAAAACCTCTACGTTAGCATGCTGGCTGTTTCATTTGAATAAGAGAATGTATTTCATGACAAAGGGGGATAGTAGCTGGTATGGAGAGAAACCATACGTGTGGCTAAGGAGTGGGGGAGGAGTCTCCATGAGCCTTGGCTGTGTGTACATCCCTGGATTAAATCTGGATTACGGCTGCAAACAGAGAAAAGGAACTATGACAGTAGGGGGATGATCCTAGCCACGGACAGGGCTGGAGATTGGGCTGCCCACCACAGTTCACACACAGAGCCCACAGAGGCTGCAGGCCTGGGGCGACAAGGGCATGATGGTCACAGTGTCTCACACTAATGATGCCACTGCACCGGTTGAAGACGAATCACAACGCTTGTTGTGTTGTTCGTGACATACTGTCGGAAAAAGAGTCAGTTGTCAGGGTTATTGTCAAAAACGGCCTCCGCCATCTGCCATCGACCGAGAATGGAGGTGGAATTATATAAGAAATAACATTTTTAATACAGTCCTAATCTCCGAATCCAAAATCTGATTTAGTGAGAGACTCACTAGACTAATGCTGCTCCCCGGAACACATCCCTTCAGCCCATAGCATTGTGTGTACTACAATTTGCTCTGGGTTGTTTTAACAAGCTCTCTCTGAAAAAGGAAAGCCAAAGGCAGTGGTTGTACTGTGCCTCACTGGCAGATGGTCCCAATGTTGCCCCCTTGTGCTTTTTTTTTTCTTTCTTATTTTTCTTTTACACCACCGACATCAGTAACATCACACGCTCGGCTCCAGTGCCTGTTAGCACAGACACTCCTTTGAAACTGCTGCTATAATGGGAGGCCCCAGATGTTTATCAGTCCATTGGCTGTGGGACGGAGGAAGAGAATGCTATGCCAAAGATTATTCATATGAAGGCATCCTTTGAGCAGACGTCCTTGATGTCGCTGCTATCAACGTATCTCACACGCTGTCCTGGAATTGCACAATTTGCCACATTTCCCGTGAAATGTCCCTCTCCTCCGTGTCTTTTCATCAGAACAAATGCAGCCTGCCTATCACAGCTGTCTATGAAGTGTGTGATGTGTGGAGAGGCCAAGAGACAATGGCAGAGGCAGAGCCCCCCCCCGTTATAAAAAAGGTTGAGGTCTCTTATCATTTCACCAATACACAGGGCCAGGGACGGAGATTCGGATGTCGATTGATGTCAGTTGTTTTTCAATTTGTTGTTCATGTTTTCCCCCTCACAGGGCTAGGACACAGTGTATTTCCTACAGGCCTCGAAAACACACAGAGCATAGACGCTGCAGATTTCACACCAACTGGAGTATAACATCTCTAATGAGATTACAGCAGTGGAGGCATGTCCTCTATTTTCATGGCATGAATTGCGCTTTGGTTCCTTCGAGGTGCTTTTGAAACAATTTGACGTGAGGTACCTCGAGAGGGAAAGAGAGCATAAGGAGAGAGAGAGAGAGAGAGAGAGAGAGAGAGAGAGAGAGAGAGAGAGAGACAGAGAGAGAGAGAGAGAGAGAGAGACCTGCCCACCCATCCCCCTGCGGTGGTGCATGTTGTAGATGTGCTGTTTAAGGAGGCGTCATGTTGTAGATGTGCTGTCTAAGGAGGCGTGCTACTTCATGGATGTACCTGCACAACTCAGAAGCCACTCTGTCAACCCCACAGTCTGTCAGAAGCCCTCTCCCCTCTCTAGCTTTGGGGGTTGACTTGTTTGTTTTTGCCTAAGTGCTCATCTTCATTCTGAGAGTAAACAACTCTGGAGGATTCTGCGATGCCCAAAGATCTCACCACCGAGTGTGGCACTCTGCACCAAATGCAATTACCTCCTGTTAATGAAGCCCCCCCCCCCCCCTCTCCATCCCCCGTCCCCGTCCTGTGTCTGGGTCTCTCCCCCCCTTGCACCCTGTCTCAGACACACAGAGCAATCAACCTGACGAGGGGCCTAGTGTTTAGGACGCGCAAGGCTGTTTACCTTCGCGTCAGTGTGAATTGATGGGGCGGCAGAGACCCCGGCTTGATGTGAAAAGCTCCGGCGTTGCTCCGGGAGAGAGCCAGGCGTCCTTACCTCCGAGGCGGCTAACTGAGTTTGACAGAGCTGTTTCTGCCGAGAGGCTGCAGGGAGCCGCCCTGGCCCCGTTCCAGGACCCACACGGCTTTGTGTCTGTGCGAGCAGGGTTGAGGAAGTGGTGAGAGGTAAAGTGCAGGGAGAGGAGGGCTCAATAACCCCCCCGGTGGACTCTCAGCAGGCTGGCTGAGACGGGCATCACAGGACTCCTCCCTGCCAATGGGACGCCGGAGCTGCTGACTGCTTTCTTCATGATAACCAAACAAAACAAAAGAAACACACCGGAGATGTCTCTGTTGTTCCTTGCTCCGTTTCCCCAGGGGGGGGGGGGCTTCTCACAAAAGCTTTTATTTTTAAGTTCTGAAGATTCCTTCAGGGACACAAGTTTGTTTACTGCCGGAGTCGGTAGGAATAAGAAAAATAGTAAGCAAGCAGCGACCGTTTCCGTGGAATGTCAATGGAGGATCGGCCCTTCTGCAATAACTTACCTATCTCTTCGTCGTAATGGACTGTAAAACAGACACCCACACATGCATGCATGCCAATAATATCCTACTGTAATGCCCCCAACCCACTGTCTCCCTAGCCTAACCATCTGACCATGGCTGTGGTTGTCCTCAATATTCCTTAGAGACGCTATGCTATATATAGTCCTTAGCATCCCAATTGAATGATCTAATACCAGTGCTCGCGATATCATCATCGTTGAGCTATTCGGGTTTAATTGGGATAGAAACAGTAGAGATTGACCAGAAGGATGAGTGAGAGAGAGGAGGGGAGACATGCAAGACATGTCGAGGGTCGGAATCGAGCCAGGAACCTTGCGGCTACGTGGTAGGCACATTAGTGTACTGTGCCACTAAGCGCTCCTGAGCTGTTCGGTTTTTGTGTTCTTGAAGTTTTTCTGTCATCAGTCACTGACTTTATAGATAATGCTGCTTTGTGTTTTGGGACAGGGGATTGGGCAAGTGACAAGCCACATCAGACGTTGGTTTCGGATCAACCAGCTTGTGACTTTTACAGACTCACTACTGCCAAGAAGAGTGGATCAGCCACCTGCTGTTATTTTATCCCCATTTTGAGGATGGTCAAGTAGTCTTTCCTGCCTCTTCATTCTCTTGGTTCATTAACATGTCTCATGTCTCTTAGGACCAAGCTCTGGTGCAAAGCAAAACAGGGAGACACACATTTATATGCAGTACTGCCTAAAATACTTGCTAAATAGATGCAAGTGTTTGCTACTCTCATTATTATTAATATTTTGGGATCCGCCACTGCTATGTAATTTGCATGGTTTTCTGTGATTGCAATAACATTTTAATATGAACAGTATTGATATGATTTCTGCAAAACATTCAGGCTCTGAACGTTATGACTTGATCACTAGAGTGTGTGTGTATGTATGTGTGTGTGTGTGTGAGATGCTTACCGAGAGAGAGAGAAAAGGGAGAGCGGACGAGAAGAGAGAGAGAGAGACAGAAAAAAAGAGCGAGAGAGAGGAGAGAGGGAGAGAGAGAGAGAGAGAGAGAGAGAGAGAGAGAGAGAGAGAGAGAGAGAGAGAGAGAGAGAGAGAGAGAGAGAGAGAGAGAGAGAGAGAGAGAGAGAGAGAGAGAGAGAGAGAGAGAGAGAGAGAGAGAGAGAGAGAGAGAGAGAGAGAGAGAGAGAGAGAGAGAGTGAATGGTTCTATGTGAGCCAGATGAAGGAGGAGGATGGGTCGGTGAGTGTCACTTCTTCCTGGAATGCCTGTTTCTGTCTTCTGCCAGTAATCCCTTAAAACAGGCTGGATCCCATACATACAGTGGGTAACATTCAATATGAGAGGGTAATCCTCCCTAAATATGAAATGAAGAAGGTCTCGCAGTGTAAATATAGGGCATCCCTGTGAGGAAGATTATGCCAATGATGCTCTCAATTATCTTACTGTGGTGAATAATAGCCATGCCTGTCTTGAACATTAGGCAAATTTTGTCGGTCGTGGGGTTATTTCTGATAGACCGGATGATGATGTATGCTTCACATCTAATATGTTTTTCACGTTGTAGTCTGAACAGAATGTACCGGAAACAATGATGAATTAGCCAGAGAATATAGATCACAAATGACATAACCCGAGTCCAGCAGTCCAGTTCTTCTCCAAGAAGAACTACTGCCTTGTGTGCCAGAAACAAAACAAAAGAACCATTCACACAGAGACTGTTCCACAGAAGCACAGTCTATCTTAAGGCAATGCATTTGATGTGTTATTTCCCATCTCCTGATCAGAGTGAATTGACTGTAAATAGTATCTTAAGTACATTTGCAGTGATTGGGTCTTGGGCCCTGTTCCCAAAGATGCCCACGCCGCAAGCGCCCGCCCCCTGGTCAGGCCTGGTTGACTGCATTGGCGTAGGGATACAGGCGCTGTGGAGAGAGGAGGCACAGCCAATGGGCACAGCAGACATGCCAGTTTGGCTGCAGGGCCATACAGGAAATGGCTTGTATTACAAATTGCATTTGCTGGAGGTTTAGCAGCTTTTCCTGGGGATATGGAAAGGAGGGAACTAGGAGAATATTGTCTGTTTGGAGGGAAGGAACAGCTAAATGAAAAGCTCCCCGGGACTGATTGACTGATCATATGGTCTGTAGTGGCCTATCCACAGGGTTGCTCTGGAACTAGGCAGGAGAGCATTGGGCACGTTTGTCTATATAGACTATAGTGTGTACTACACAAATGTTGCTGGAATCTTACATTAATTTACCACTTCGGTACTTGTACGGTCTTGCATGGCATCTATAAACTGGCATTGAAAAGTTTACAGGGTCTCTAACAAAAACGCTGTTGCCATTAGTCAATTCTAAAGGTCAATTGTGTTAGAAAGTGACCCAATGAATCTATTGTCCTCCTTCCTATAAATCTAGAACGAGGAGGATGAGATGCTGTTAAATGTATTCCCTCAATAATTATGTACTCATCAATTATATTTAAAAAACTAATACTTGGAAGTTGGAAATCAATTAAACCTCCAACACTACAACAATGGAAAAACGAAATTCTTTATTATACCAATATAGAGAAGAATTTAGCCATAGACAATAATAAGAAAGATCAGTTTGAAAAGATATGGGGAGAGATAGTGAAGGCCTTAGCTAAGACGTAAAGATAGTGCAAGAAACATAGTACTAAGAGATTAATTTGAGTATGCATTAGAATTATTAGTTAGATAAAGTATAGGGGGTAAACTGGGATAGACTTTAGACGGTTTAAAAAAAAAAGAAGAAGTGGGGCTTTGGGATGTTAGGATGTGTTGTGATGTTTGTCAAGGTGTGATGTGTTGTGATGTTTGTCAAGTTGTGATGTGTTATGATGTATATCAAGCTGTGAGGTGTGGTGATGTATGTCAAGTTGTGATGTGTTGTGATGTATGTCAAGTTGTGATGTGTTGTGATGTATGTCAAGTCGTGATGTGTTGTGATGTATGTCAAGCTGTGATGTGTGTGATGTATGTCAAGTTGTGATGTGTAGTGATGTATGTCAAGTTGTGATGTGTTGTGAGGTATGTCAAGCTGTGATGCGTTGTGATGTATGTCAATTTGAGATGTGTTGTGATGTTTGTCAAGTTGTGATGTATTGTGATGTTTGTCAAGTAATGTGTGTATAATGTTTTGTGTAAAAAGAAAATGGAAAATGAAAATAAAATCTTACAAAAAAAAAATGTATTCCCTCAACCACCTGAAAAAAACACAACACAAGGTTGACGATGTTGTCAGTTGATGCACAGCTGTAGTGCCATTCTTTCTTCAATATACAGACTGCTGTAGACGCTCAACTATCAAAAGCATTTCCTTCATATTTGATGATCCTTCTTCTCTTATTCCCTTTTCTTCATTCCACATTCAAACAGAATGGAGTTGATTCCAATTATTGTTTATTTGTTCGGATTCATGTGTTGATGTTGATATTTTCAATTTCTCTATTGTCTTTTCTACTCATGAGGAGCCCAAACGTCGTTCTCCCACTCTAGTACATATGTATTTGTTTAAACAGAGTTTTTCCTCCTCATTGTTGACCCAGACACACAGACAAACAGACAGACACTGACAATGACACAGTGAAGTCTCAAATCCACATGTTCATTATTCATTGCATAAATTGAAAGGATCCACGGGGACAAATCTTAAAGTTGTTTCCATGGTAATTGAAGGAGGATTCTTTCCAAGCAGGACCCAGAGGGGAGGTATAAATAAACTGTCAAACTTGAGAAAAGTTAACAAGACACAGGGGGAATACAGACACTACCATTAGCAGCCTAGCAGTCTCAGTATCATCCTTTTATGAGTCAGTGAAATGTCTGGATGACAGCTGAGACTTTTGAACTCAGTAACTGATCAAAACCAATATAAACTAATTGAATTATACTTTGTTTACAGCCTAAGTATTTACCATTGTTACAACCCAGCTCACTAGGGGAAAGGGAAACAACACAAAGCCAGATGGATTTGGATTTTATTTATTTTATTTTCAAGGAACTTAAAAATAGTTTTTTTAATACTGGTCAAAGACAAAAACAAGAGGAAAAAGGGCCTTTGGGTGCTGTTCAAACCAAACAAACAAATACGAGCTCCAAAACTATACTAAACTATTTGTTTAAGCACAAAACTCACAAAATTGTGTGTGGTGTGCGTGTGTGTGTGTGTGGATGTGTGTGTGTGTGTGTGTGTGTGTGCATGTGTGTGTGTGTGTGTGTGTGTGTGTGTGTGGATGTGTGTGTGTGTGGATGTGTGTGTGTGTGTGTGTGGATGTGTGTGTGTGTGTGTGTGTGTGTATGTGTGTGTGTGTTTGTCTGTGACAACAAAGCATTGAACGTCTATACCTGGTGGCCCAGTTGTCACAGTAATGCTAGTGCCTCGTTCCAATCAAACCAACCATTCAACATCACAAAAGCTGAATCACATCAGGGCAAGCTGCTACAAAACACAGCTCCCGACTGACAGGCTGGCCAAACTTATACACTCAACGTGCCCCGTCCGGATTAGTGCGCTGGACGGAATATCCCGCTCCAATCAGGATCCCCGATGATGCCAGTCAGGAAGTGGTCGGAGCCTCTGAACCTTGGAACAAACAAGCCTGCTTAACAAACACTGGGAGAGACAGACACAATAGACAAGGGGCAGGCGTCAACAACCATAGTTTGGACAGAACTAGAATAAACATGAGTGGTCTGGTCAGTTTTGAGACAGATTGGATGGCGGTATACCGCAACTGAGAGACAGAACAGAGAGCGGTTGGTACATACTGTACTCTACGAGCCGACGCTTACCGTCTCGTCCTCGTGCATCTAAAACGCCACTTCAGTGTGTTAGCTCCTCCTCTGTGGCTGTCAGTCAGCTTGGCAAGTTATAAGACAAACTGGCCCCTTGATCTCGGAGCTAAGGCTCATGGGACCCAGAGATCAAAGCCTGGATTTCTACTCTAGTTAGAGCCAGAGGGATGGAGAGAACGATAGATAAATGGGGAGAGAGAAGGAAGAGAAGGAGGCTGGGGTGGTGTGTGTATCTGTGCACGGTGCACGTGTAAGCATATTGTGTGTGTGTATGCCTGCCTATGTGTGTAGCTCTCTTCCTGGAGGACTGCCAGTCAATAGGGGGGGGTGGGGGGGCAGGTGGACAGGCTGAAGAGCAGCACAGGGAGTGGGCTCCATCAGAGAGACATGCCCCCCCCCATCCCCCCACTGCCTCTCTCAGACCCCCCTCCGTCAGACACACAGGCTTCTGATATCAGAGCTTCACAGCCCTTTCGAGGCACCACCGTGTCCACAGGGAGAGCGCGTCATGTGATCTTTGTAATCACCACAGCATATGGAATAAAATCAGACGTTGACTTCACTTTGCTCCCTCACAAACCATTTGAAACCCCTAAGACGAGAGTAGTAGATCACACAATGTGTTTTTAGCAGACTCTCAGCCTGGTCTGGACGATGGTATTCCTGAGCTAGCCCCTTTCTCCTCTTTCGTCATTGCTATTGTGTCGTGTATCTGCTGGACGCGTTCTCGATCGATCGAGATGAGAGACCAGTTCTGGTTTAGATGTTTTTCTGTGTTGTCGTCGTGATGTTATTGTCGTCATGGCAGGTGTGCTATTATGTATCCATAGCTGTATTTTGCATATTTAGCTGGTGGAAACAGTACTCGTCCCTCGGTCGCATGTTTATGTGGGAGTAATAATTAATGAGGTGCTGCGTATTGTCCTTTTGTATTTGAAACACTTCCTTCCTTAAATTAATTATGTTTGCCTAATGAATAATTTAGCTCCGGGAAAGATAATTTTTTTGTCAGGCAGTGAGCCAGTCCATTGTGGATGTTTAAGCAGTGTGCTGCATGTCTGACTGGTTTCACATTAAAGACTGTGACATGAACATTAGCAGACAAATGTGCCCCCCCGTTCCAAATTCCTCCCCATGACTAAAATATTACTACTGATTGTCTCCTGATAAGTGGCTCTGGAACAAACTAATTTAGTTTTACTGTGGCGGCAGGCAGACTCGGCTCTGAAATGCAGCCTTATTCCATTGGTGTTTTGAGTTCCATACATACTTGTAGCCCTAGCTAATATCGGAACACTGGCGTGAAAATGAAGATAAATCATAGAAAATGCTGTTTTTTTAAAAAGTTGCTGATTATCCTTTGTCATCACAGAGTCAGGGTCTCATTGTAAGTGATTTGCAGCACTTAACCGTCAACATTACCAGAAACTGTTTTAATAATAGGGGAACCACAAAGGGTAATGAAGGATTAAGATAGAACGCAGAGAGATTCAATTAGCTCAGAAGAACCATGCTGTTTGCAGCGGCACTACTTTGGAGCTGTTGCTATGGAAATTAAACATCATTCAAATTGACCCAGCAGCCTCTTAATTTTTTTTTTCAGTGACATCCAACAAACAATTAAGGCCAGTATGAATAAGGTTGCATCTCTGCTTTTGTGAGTTAAACATTTTATGAAAACAAGCTAAATTAAATCTCTCAATCCCTTTATTAGACGCAACCTCTCTGGCTGGATCATTAAAAAAAAAGTTGATTTGATAAAAAAAATATTCTCTCTATCTCTCCAAATGCCTTGATAAAGCTTATGATGCTAAAAGCATCTAATACAAGAAGCTAAAAACAATTTGCCGTCATAGTGTGCTGTCAGCTAGGGTTAGTTCTGTTGAGTGCTGTTGATGTTTCTGTCCTCAGAGACAAAAATAGACTGTTCATCCATGCTTGAGACTTTTAGAGGATAACATATATACAGTAGCAGTAACACAAACAGAACTGGCAGTTTCAATCCTGCTGCCCTCGGAGAAACATGTTCATAATTTAGCGTACAAACACACGCGCACAAGCGTGCAGACATGCACACATAAACGCTGCCAAATGCACACACTCTGCCAGGTACGCACACGCACACACACACGCACACGCACACACACACACACGCACACACACACACACACACACACACACACGCACACACACACACACACACACACACACACACTCAATGTCTCTCTCTCTCTCTCTCTCTGGTGAAAGCATGCCAAGGAAACATTGGCTCAACAGGGAAAGGGCAAATCCTCTTCAGCTATTTAAATTCCACCGAGCACATGGCACTGACAATTCCAAACTAATTAATAGATGTTATGAATAAAAACACTTTGATTATGAAAAAAGCGGTTGCCCTCCACCCCCTCGTGGGGTTGTCATTACTATGAGGACTCATGTGTGGTGAATGACTAGAGCATGCTAGCGGTAGACTGAGACGACTCCAGATGCCCTCCCTTGATTAAATCCCTCCGATGTTTTATTCAGGTCTCACTGTAATGCCCCCTACGCATCTCCCTCTGATTAGCCAAGCCTGCGCCAACAAGAGGGGCAGAGACATGGTGGATAGGAGGGCCAGGTCTGGTCAGGGGACAGAGCTAGGGAAGGGTGACCCCTGCAGGGCTGGGGCCTCCTCCTCCTCTCCCCCCCCCCCCCCCCCTCCCCCTGCCCTGGCATCCTCCACAAGTGCCCCCCCCCCCCCCCCCCTCTGATCCCCGTCTGCTGATTTCCCTCGTAGTCGTACTTTCTCCCTGGACCAATCCTGTCCTGTGGTTTGGTTAGAGGGTCTGGGTACGTGTGTGGCAGCGGCTGATACTTAGAATATCTCCCATATCCATTAACGCCATCATTAGGTTCCTCGCATGAGACAGGCTGGCGTACAGACACGAGCGGTGGACACTGAGACGTCCTCACGCTGCTTTATCGATCATGTGCCGCTGATAGCCGAGTGTCACGGGGCTGCGTCGTACCGTATCTGCCCCCAAGCCCTCACTGATCGCTCTATGCAGCCTCCTCACACTCCACACAGCGCACACACCACACCCCTCACACCCCATCACAGCTCTATGCAGCCTCCTCACACTCCACACAGCGCACACACCACTCCCCTCACACCCCATCACAGCGAAGACCCTCTGGGTGACAGCATCTGGTTCTAAACCCATGCCAAGTCTTACCATCCAGGACCCCCAGGCACCCCTGAAGGAACCATCTGTACCCCGGACATGGCTATTGATCATCCCCCCCTGCAGCGCTCGATCTGGGGCTCTTCTGCAGACAACCATCGGCAGCAAGGAACAGCTACATACAGTATGTGCCTGTCTGGTAATGAGAGCCCTTAACTCCTCTGGGGTCTGGTCTATGGGAAATCAATGAGAGCCTCCCTCGCGCTGCAACACCCCCCCCCCCCCCCCTTCCCCGAGCAGCTTCTCCCATCCTCCTCTCTGCTTCCTCCAAAAAAGACCTGAGGATCTGCAGTGGAGGTGTAATTGTACACGAGGCTTCTCGGACTGAGAAACACAACACAAAGCAATTAGTGTGTGACATGCAGTTCTGTAATACCGCAGCACAGTCCTCGAAGGAAACCGATGGGCTTGACGTCTGAGGAAAAGTCAGCTGTTCTCCTCCTCCAGACGTGTGTGCTGAGTATATCTGCACCGGCAGCCCTTTTTTCATTTTTTAACGGTTTTTATTATGATGTTTGTCGTATGGGAACCCAACAGCAAAACAGTTGATGGGATATTGTGCTGGTAAAACAAACACACACGCAGGAAACAAACCCACTCCAAGGCCATATCGGAATCCAGGGGGAGCTCTGTAACGTGTTCCCTCCCTTTTTGATGTGAAGCAGAAACAAGAGACCTCTCGAACTACCTTCAAGAGCTCTCCCTGAGTGTACTGGGGCTTACCGGCATTGTACTTCTAAAACAATAACTCTGATGTTTGATTTAGCAGAGAGTGTGTGTGCTTATGTGTTTATCCTGGCATTGCTTTGCGTTGTCAGGCTTCCGTATCCTCCAGAGGCGAGGTCGTCCGCACAGCTGGGGCTCAAACCGTGTCAATAATGCATTTATATGTCCACGAGGGTCGATCGGTGAGAAGCCACTTGTGTGGCTCTTAATTCAATCGGCTTCAGCTGAATAGAGAGTGTTGACCAACACTCTCACAGGGGTTGCGAGATGGGAGAGAGCACTGCAGGAGGGATGGCTGAGAGAGAGACAGAGGGGGGGGGAGAGAGAGAGAGAGAGAGATAAGAGAGAGAGGGAGATAGAGGGAGAGAGAGATAGGGGGAGAGGGACAGGAGAGAGATAGAGGGACAGGAGAGAGATAGAGAGGGAGGGAGAGAGAGGGAGAGAGAGATAGGGGGAGAGGGACAGGAGAGAGATGGAGGGAGAGGGAGAGAGAGAGAGATAGGGGGAGAGGGACAGGCTGGCAGGTGGTACATGTCATAGCCCAGTGCCCTGACCAAACGAGGCTATACTAAAGTATGCCGACTTGGCGGCTCGTGCGCTAGCTGCATCTTATCACATCTAATCCTGGAGGAGTGAAGACAGGCATTCTCTCTCTCTCTCTCTCTCTCTCTCTCTCTCTCTCTCTCTTTCTCTCTCTCACAATATCTTTCCTTTTTACTGTATCCATAGTTCTCAATGTTATAGAAATCATCATTCTTTATGGTTTTGTGCTCAACCCCCCTCACCGATCAGCCAAATGCAATCACAGTGGCAGCTGTGTTTCTGTCTCACAAACCTACGGTAGTCACAACGATGCTTAATTGCCCTCTGCCTGCTTCCCAATGCTGTATGTTATTAAGTGGTGATGGCCTTGAACCACGGTAGCAGTACCACACACACACACACACACACACACACACACACACACACACACACACACACACACACTCTCTGAGAGGCTTAGAGCTCACAGCAAAATCCCACATAGCCTCAGGATAGTACATAGAAAGGGTATGATGCCATATTCATTTTTTTAAATCTATGCACAGGAACAGACCTTCCGTCTCGATCGCAAATTACCATAAACTGTAGTTGGCGTCCCCTCCCCGGTGACACCAATTTGCATGCTAGTGCTGTGCAGGAGGGAGGCAGGCTAGCTTTAGCATTGGGGCTCCAAGACTCTCGTATTGATCTGAGAGTGGGCACTGAACACCTAGCTGTCAAGACAACCATCAAAATATCTCTTGGCTGAGTTGCTTCCATGTGAAATAAGTGTGAAGAGAGTTATTCAGACTGTTGGAGGCCATAGGCGGTCTGCCTCAGAGGACTAACTCTGAGTTAACTCAAGGTCAACATTTACTTTCTCAGTTAGTCAGTCTGTCAGTCTGTCTGTTAGCGCAGCGCAGTGTCCTTGCCCTCCAAACTGATTGGGAGCTAGCCATCGGCATAGCGAGCTGCGAATCAATCAAATATCTAACAGGCTACGAGGACACTTGAGAAATGATATCAATCTACAGGGAAGGATCCCAACAGTAGTATCATACAGAATATACCAGGCACCACCCCCCCCCCATCTCACTATCTCTTTCTCCTCTGTTTCTCTCTTTATCATGGCCATGTGGGTACTGTAGCTAGATGGGGGGATTCACTAAAGAGTAACGGCTGTTCACGGAGTGATACACTGCAGTAAGTAAGTGCTATTGGTTTAACGTCACTCGGCTCAGTTTACATGGTCTTTGAGATGTTGTCTCTGTCTTCTATGCTAAGATGACACAGCCCTGGAGGGGCTCTCAGTTTCATAGGGATCACAGAGGAATAAATCCTGTCTTTCCAGTAATGATGAAGTGTCTTCTTTTCTTTTTTTTGCTGACTGTGAGCTTAGAACTCGGTGAGTGGCAGCGGGGGCTCCCTGAAGACAAACAGCCCAACCTCAGGGACGTGGGGGGGACGTGGGGGGTGGGGGGTGGGAATGAAAGGGAAACCATCCAAGAGCGGACTGATTTGGAAGGCTGTACTACTCATCAGAGCTCGATCGCTCCGTTTCATGGTATCAGCGGCACTTTCGAAGAGGCAGAGAGCACACTCTGGGAGTGATTACTATTGCATGTCTGTGTCACAGTATACAGTACCCGTGTTTGGGTGTGTGCACGTGTGGTATGGGTGTGCTTAGGCGTGGGCATGGGTGCGTGTGTGTGCGCATGTGTGAGGTTGGGTTAGGATTGTCTCTTAATAATTTCATAGCGGAAATGTCCATTTCTGTAAATAAGAAAGCGGAGAGCCAACCACTGTAACAGATTGACCACACGTAGTGTCGGCTTGTAATCTATTCCCCTCTTTCACATCAACCACAGGCTGTGAAATTAAACGCAGCACCCGCTGAGGTGATTGCTCTGGTTGTTTGGGGGCGGTGGGGGGGGGGGGGGGGGGGGGGGCGTGAGGGACGCACACGTGCGTACACACGCGTACACACACCGCAATTCAATTAGTGCCTTTAATCATCTTCTTTACCTTCCTCTGATGCGTTGTGACACGGTGATACAGGCGGCGTGGCGCCGGCTCAATCACACGGAGCTGTCTGAGTTATGTGTTCATTAGTGTCCTTCTCTCCACACTGAGAACTCTCATCAGTCCCTGTTCAGCCTCATCAACTACCATCAACAAACTAAGCCTCCATTACCGAGCACAGCAAAAGTACAGGTGGAAAAACAAAATGCTGATGCATAATAACCGCTAAAAAAGACCCTCTCCTCCCCCCCAAAAAATACCATCAACTAACATTTTTTTACGCCGGGACTATAGGCCCGAATCCCACCTGGATTAAATAATTAATAGCATGCTGTGCATCTGAGAAAGGTGAGGGGGCTTTGGAAATGTCAGGAGGATAAAGTTGGAGACGATAAAGTTGGCAGCAGCCCTGCTTTCCTGGACGAGCTGCTCCTCTATAATAGAAATGTCAGGAAGGGGAGGGGGAGGGAGGAGGGGGAAGGGAGGCCGCCTCTCTCCTCCCTAACTGCAGGGTTTAAAAATCACAGCCGGCATGCGATTCATCATCATCGCTGCTCTCCCAAAATTGCCTCTAAGTTTGCGTTAGCCTCTGCGCCTTTTTCCATTTGAATATTTATGCCAGTTGAGAATGACACTGAATTGGATAGGCCAAAACTCCTGTTGTTTCAGCCTGTTTCACAAACACAAAGCAGAGAAGAGGGGGGTGAGGTTATGCTTTCAAGCACTTTTCAGAAACATAAGGAGCTCTTAAAGCTAACATGGTAGAATCCTCACTGGAGGAATTCAGACTACTCAAAATGTCCAGCATGGGAGCTTGTCAAATGTAACCATATTTCTGCATATTGTACTGTATGTGAGGGTGGGAATTTCCATATTTTCGCATATATTTTGCGTGTGGTAGAGGTAGGTCAACCAATCTTTGAGGGAAAAATATGTTTATTTAGTTCAAGCGTAGGCAACTACTAGGGGCCGATTTTATTTCAATAGCATTGCAAAAAATTCAAACCGATAGATTTCTTTTAGAACCTTTGGGGAGCCACATTCAATCGGATTTCGAGCCACATTCGGCCAGTGGGCCACCAGTTGCTGACCCCCGATCTAGATATTTAGTTCTACACTACATTAGGGTGTCATAGTAGGACTGACTAGATTTAGATATTTAGTTCTACACTACATTAGGATGTCATAGTAGGACTGAGTAGCTATCCCCTTTCTATTCCTATCCCTCTCTCTCATCACAGTTGACATTCAGTTGGATGACAGAAGGCCAAATATGTCTGTTTTGTCACGGCTTGACACTCATTATATCATTATACCACAGTGAGTTTGATTCCATGACCTTTGACACCCAAATTGGAGTGATTTGGAAAAGAGATGGGAACATTTCCACAGAGATGGATGAAAGATGTGTTGGAAAGTAAAGATGCACATACGTGTACCCTTCATATGCTGTCACTATACACTAACTTACTTCCAAATACAACATTGAACATCTATAGAAATGTTATTATTATATAATTATAATTATAATTATTATTATTATTATGATTACCTCTCTGTCATTATTCCTGCTGTGTGGTGTGGTGTGGTTGATGAGATTCATGCCACTTCGCTAATGAACAGTATGAACAATAATACTTTTATATTTACCAACAACCATGCAACTGAGGCGGTTACCAGAAGTGTTAACTGCTTTAGAGTCCAGAGGCGTGAGTGTTATTCATGTCCCTGTTCTTGTCTTCCTTCTTTTATATAGTTTTATCTCTCCCTGGGCGATCATTTTCTGTATCATTAATGCCTGTCGATCCTACAGTGCCAAGGATTAGTCTTTGAGAAGTGGGAGCCAGCTGCAGTAATTAAAATTGTACTGGAGCATTCTAACCAGACAGCCCCCCCCCACCTCTCTCTCTCTCTCTCTCTCTCTCTCTCTCTCTCTCTCTCTCTCTCTCTCTCTCTCTATGTAATTGTAGTTTTAAACCACTTACGACTGTTTTCAGATCTGATACAAAACGGAGACCACTGTGTTATCTTAGGGCTCGGAGAGAGAGGGGGAATAATAGGGACTGTTCTGAAAATAAAACCAGATCTCGTCCATACCGTATGTAGTCACTTCTTATCGCTGGTATGGGGGATTACGACAACGAGTGCTGTTGCCCTTGAAATAAGAACTAAAGCTCTCTGCGAATCTGAATGACAGAATATTTTCATGCCTTTCCACAATTTAGATTGTTCTAAAGGGGATTCTTTAGAGGTGAAGTTTTTGCTCTTACTTGAAGTAATGCAATCTTAAACTATTGAAATTTTCATATCAAATATTAATCAAAGATATGGACCTATTTAAAGGCTGAAAGAATAAGAGAGTATTTTCTTGTGGGGGGAGGGTTGTTTGGTAATGGCCTAGGCTTATTCTAGAATCAGCATTCTATAGCATACTGCAGATACATTAAAGATAGATGCACACATATGGATTTGGCTAACCCTAACCCCCGACTCCATTGCGGCACATTTACAATGCAGCCGCGTTTGACCTTTATATATACACACAAGCACATTCACATACAGTACTGTATGTTTGACAGGTTAAAGGTCAACCCTAGCATGAATAAGCAAATGACATTTTATGGTTTAGCCCTAAGTGCACAAAGGAAATGCCACAAATAGCACCCGTAGTTTATTTTAGGCCAGTTCTTCAAACAAGCAGACATGTCCATGTGTTCCAGGCAAATACCTCCTAAGTACCTGGAAGCAATCTTATTTTACCCTAGCATCTGTTTATCAAAAGGTCACTAGCCTTTGCCTGAAGTTAATGTCAACTGTCAAAGCCCTAAAAAAAAAGACTTTCATGTTTGGCCCTTTGAGTTGCTGCAGCTGATATACTCTCAAAGTTAATGTTTATAAGGCCAGTTTAGTTTTTGAAATTGATTTTGGATGTTCTTCCACACATTTTCAATAAACTAACCGTGTCGAAAATATCATTATTTTCGGTCATATGATTTCTTCCTCCACTAGGCTTGAACTTTAATTGAAATGTGTTTCAAAGACACGTTCAGTGAGATTTGAGTTAGTGCTTTGTCATTCTAAGCCATGTTTAGAAACAGAATTAATCTAGTAAAGTATGCAAACAGCCCAATGTGTAAAATTAATTTCTCTAGTCTAAACCAATTATTGAAAGCAG
Organism: Nansenia antarctica; assembly: GCF_963989245.1. Taxonomy (NCBI): domain Eukaryota; kingdom Metazoa; phylum Chordata; class Actinopteri; order Argentiniformes; family Microstomatidae; genus Nansenia; species Nansenia antarctica. The sequence continues at coordinate 21,227,892 of NC_137689.1, read as the reverse complement.
TTTTAGATAGCTTTTTGAGTCAAAATACTTTTGCAGTCCTTAATCATGATAGGATGTAGACAAGGATTCAGTTCAGCAATTACAGAATTTCTCTTCTGTCAAGAGAGGAGTGAAAATAATTGTTGGGAACACAGACACAAATTAATGAATGATTCTACACACATTCTAAAGGACCATCAGAGCGTTTGTTTGGTGACAGGTCTGTTTACTGTTGGGATGGTCTTACTCATTCTCATTCAGCTGAAAATAGGGAGATAATTAAGTCAACTGTTGACTTTTGCAACGGACGACATTCACACTACAGTAGTCTGTATGGACTGGTGTGTTATGTGACAGCAGTTGGTGAAAGTGGGAATAAGTCGGCAACCAATCAACATGTTCATACTTTTATTCAGAAAAATGTATATAAATGTCAACACTGTTGAAAATCAATGACACACTCAGTAGCCTAGTCAACCCAAAATATTGCAATGCAATGGATTCTGTGAATAATCTAGTAGTGGGGATTTCTCACCGAATCCATTGCATTGCAATATTTTGGCTTGACTACCGAGTGTGTCATTGATTTTCAAAAGTACAACATCTTTCAGAATAAAAGTCTGAACATTTGGTCAATTGCTGACTTGTTCCCGCTTTCACCAGCTGCTATCACGCACGTATGTAAGCAATTAAAAGACAAATTAAGATAACCACTTTTTTCCTGTCATACATGTATATCTGTTTCATAACGCTACATGGAGTATTTCTTCAGTAATAGTTCTGATGTCAATAGAGTCCTGAATCCTGATGTCCCGGCAGTCCAGTGTCCTTGTCCAGAGATTATCATTAGGGATATGCCAGAGATCACATCATAAATCTGTCCGTTCTATAGGCCTATCCCCAATGTCCCTCTTGCCACCTGCACTGGTTCTCACCTATCAGGAGTAATGGCGACATTAATGTGAGCAATGGACAGCCCCCTCCACTACATCATCTCTGCTATTACATTTATGGCCAGCTCCGATACACGCCTTTGGACATCTTAATTTGATGAAGTTTTCATTTGGCAGACAGCACTGGTCTCTGTTGTGAAATTATCAATATCCACCCCATTATCATCCCCATTTGAAATGTTCTCTCCTCTTGTACAGTGTGTGTGTGTGTGTGTGTGTGTGTGTGTGTGTGTGTGTCTGTGTCTGTACGTGCTTCCATATATTTTCTATATTCACCTACTGTTGTCTCTACTGCACTGACTTAAGCTCTTTCATCTCCAGTGCTGCCTATGAAGGCTTACCAAATGACAGATAAAGTTCAGACCCAGCATGATATACAAACGTGCCTGGAGATACGCATGCACACACACACACACACACACACACACACGCACACACACACACACACACACAAAAACACACACACACACACACACACACACACACACACACACACACACCAGAGTATTCAAGGCTAGACCAGAAGAAACAGGCTCTTACCTATCAATGTTTCTGCATTGATTCAGCCCTGCCCTTACATTGGCTCTGGAGATGAAAACAAGCTGAAGAGTGTTTGGTTCTTTGCATTTATATTTGAAGTTAAGTGTTCATAGAAACAGAACATTTTTTCAGTCCTGAATTATGGCTGCAGAGCAAAAGAAATCCAGTAAACAGAGATTCTTCAATCTGTTGGAGAACAACACCACTGACAACCATCCACCCTCCACTTGATGAAATGAAGGCAACAGCCAACTGCACTGACAAGATCACAGTCCTCTTTCCACTGCCTCATCTTTGCCCAGCCTTTCCCTGATTGGCCAACCAATCATTTTGGGCCCCCAAAAAAGAAAAAAAGTTGTTGTCATGACTGAACTCCTTCTCCTTAGTTTACGGTAGACATATTGAACAAGTTCTCTCTTCGGGCAGCTGTGGAGAGCACGTACAAACAATATGGACGGGTTGTCCAATACGGATGGAAATCGGTGACGGAAGGGGTTGTAGGACAGTGTGCCGTGTGTGTGTGTGTCACCGGGCCGAGTTACGACCTCTATCGCAGAGAGCTCTAATCAGCATCCTTGCCCACGCCGCTTGGGTTGTTTACGGCGACACTGACCTTTTGCCAGTAATAAACCGTTGTCTGCCAACACCAATCTCTCTAATGTCTCAGGGTCATCACTTCATCACTTATCTCTCCCCCGAAAAACATGGGGTGCTCCCTAAACTCTCCCTCCCTCCCCAGCCATCAGAAGAGACATATAGGTAGTTTTATCTTTAAATGTAGCTCATGCACTGTATGCAGGCAGACATCAATTCCCAGCTGATAAGAACACTGTTTTACAGGCCAATCGATAGGTCAGGGCTGTTTCGGTGCCCCTCTCCGCTGCATGTAAAACAGCAGCTGCACCACTGTGCTTTTGGGGGTTGGGAAATAACGATTCTAAATACACATTGACAATCGATGGCTCGCTGAGAGGAGTTTCTTTCTCTTTTTTTCAGCAGCCCATAGTTATACATTAATCTATACTGTTATGTTTGTATGGTAAAGCTTCAAGGCTATCTGAGGTTTGGAGATAAACAACACACACACACACACACACACACACACACATACAGCCGTAGATGATGCAATGAAATGCTTAGGGCAAGGTAGCTCCTCTAATGCACAATATACACACAAACACACACATGCACCCACACACACACACACACACACACACACACACACACACACACACACACACACACATACATACACATATATACACACACACACACACACTATACTTGCAATTCCATATTGGACTACAGGATGGTGGTGTGTTGAGGAGTGAATCTCCAGTGTTCAGTTGTCTTTCCCGACAGAGCTAGTGTTCCTCTAGTCTGGGTCTCACACTGAGATTCTTTTTTCGAAATGAATGAGAAGTAGGCCACTCTCAAAAGTCTCACAAGTGGCTGATTATCCCCACAGCTTCATGTCCCTTATCCACAAAGGCATATCCTGGGAAGTCTACAAGTAAGACTATTGATGTTTTTTGGATATGGCATGACAGCGAGGTGTGATCGATGAAACCACTTGGTGCCTGAGGCATATGCTTGGGCAGATGACGTCAGAGACTGGACAAATATAGAAAACAGATACATTGTTAGCATTAAAAATCCCAATAACCTTCACTCCTTTCTTCATGACGCATGTGCACGCACACACACACACACACACACACACACACTACAGTATGGTGTATGTGGACTGGAAAAGTTGCAATGCAAGCCTAACTGTACTCGACAACATGAAGTATTGTTTGTATTGTTCAGCATCTACCTACGGTTAACAGCAACAGTGTTCAATTTCTGAGAGACACAGAAACCTAGATTGCGTCTGGCAGGTTCCGGTGCTCTCAGCCCCTATCCTAGTCAGCCCAATATCCCTGCCTCCGTTTCCCTGTAAATTGTTCTCTTGGAGGAAGATATGAGACTATGGTGTGATGGGCTGCTGCTTGATGAGCAACAACACTTCTCTCATGTAGAGTTAAGATCAGACTTAGCGTAACCTTGGAGTGGCCAGTGCGGTTTGTGTGAGTGTCCTCCCTCCGGTGCACGAGTGACCTTGCCAGTCGACGCCGCTCTCGGCACTCACACTCACTGACACGCTGCTTAGTCATCACCCCCGCCCCCCCACAACCTTACCCCTGCCCCCCCCCACCCCCCCCCACCCACCCCACCCCACCCCTACCCCGCCCTTAGGAGCCAGGCTGGCAGACAGGTAACAGGGAGGAAGTGAAAGGATCTAGGTGTCTGGTTGCTGCAGTGACCCAGGATAATGACTCCTCAGGATTGAACACAGAGGCTTCTGCAATCGAAGCAAGGCAAGCGTTCAACCTTTAACCCTTCCCCAAGCTAAAGCCGTTCTTCCTCCAGGGGCGGGGTCAGGCCTGTCATGAGAGAGGTTGCAGAGGGAGAATACACATCGCATCGTATGATGCTTCTGAGTCGGTGGATGTGTACGTCGTAGAACAAACGGAACTATAATTGACATCCTTTGTTCATGTTATTGGAATTGCTGGGTAGAAAAGTTACCTTCACTGCACTCCAGAACAACGTATACTGTGTATGACATTATCGTGCCATAAAGCAGCATTCAAAGATGGTATTTATGGCAGGCTGGTCTGCTCTCAGAATATATTTACACATTAACAACCCGTGGTACTACAATTCCCTCCCAGCATTTGTTTTTATGCCATTTTGTGCTTTTTGTGTTTGCCTCTAGCTCAAACAGACAGACAGAATACGAATAATTTGTTATTATTACTATATATATATACAGTATATATATATATATAACTATGTATATATAATACGTATATATTACTATGTTCATTTTCAGTTTTGATGGATCTACTTAACAGATCTCTCTCTCTCTCTTTCTCTCTCTCTCTCTCTTTCTCTCTCTCTCTCTCTCTCTCTCTCTCTCTCTCTCTCTCTTCATATCCTGCTGCTGTTCCTCTCTTTGCCTTGAATCCCCACTGAATGGTGCACCTACACAGGTGAGAAAATATCTGCTATATCATTGTGTGTTTTGGATTTATTTGGGGTTATTCTAACATTGCAATGCACGGAATGGAATAAGGAATGGAATCGAGGATTGATACCATTTCTCGTTCCATGCATTACAATGAGCCCATCCTCCCATTTCTGCCTCCATCAGCCTCCCCCTGGCATGCTGTGGTAATGTAACCTGATGTTAATGCGGCATGACATCTGCGATAAGTGCAAACACCGTAAAAAGAAAAGAAAAGTGGAGATGGCATGGCAGAGGCTCCCCCTCGGTCAGGTCGTCCACTGGCGTGCGTGGATGAGGCGTTTGGTCACACTTGGTCAGAGTCAGTGTTGGGGGAGGCTAGACTGAGTCATTGTGGTGGCCGTGGGCCTCAGCAGCAACGTTAGTCAGGAGGAAACATCGTCTCCTCTCCTCAGAGCTCTCCAAACGGCTCCTCTTGAACTGCAAATCACCGGCTCAACCTTGAGATGCCATCCACGGAGCTATCTCCTCTGACGGACAGTTCTCAACCGTTCACAGGAAGTCATGTGGAAACGTTTTAATCACACCGCCTCGGAAAAAAGAAAAGAAGAATAAGTAGCGGTACGAATAGATAAACAAATAAAAGAGAGACCCTCCCGGAGTGTGGAGGAGGGAGCATGTTTACCTACCTCTCTTTGCACTCTGTCTTTCATTTCCTTCTCCGCTCGCTCGTTCATTCCACAGCATTATCTCTCTTTGACAAGTTGTCACTTCCCCCAAGCCTTTTGTCCCCTTAAAAAAAAAATCACATGAATTATGCAGTCTGCTCATGGCTTTGATGGTGCCGCTGTCAGTCTAAATCACTTCGGGAAACAGAATGAGAAGTTTGGGGTTTTTGGCGGGCGGGGGTCTTTGTTTATGAATCCTGCTGGAGGGTGTGCTGATGAAAGTGTTTTCTATTAGAGGGAGCTCTCTCAGAGCTGAATACCTTATTATTTATATTCATATTGAATACCTTCATATTTGGTTATTCTCTCTGGAAAAAAAATGGTGGTCCCTTAAATGGTCACAACAGAATGCAGCTACCTGTACCTGTAGTATAAGTGTCACCAGCTCCATTCACCCAAGTAAACATAGATAGCAAAAGCCAATCATGTTCTATCAATCTGTTTAGTGCGACTTTATTTTACTGAGTGTCTAGGCACAGATGCAATAGAGTGGGCTGTGCACCTACTTTAAAGGATAGATTCACCTATTTTGTGTGTCATATTGTTTTTGGCCATCTCTGAGCAATGTTCTATCCATTCCTGGAGGTTTATGAATTCCTTAGGTACAGTTGCTATAGCTACTGTTTATTGAAATTCCTCAGCTGGTATGCAGTGATATGAGGATAGCAGAAGGAAACTGAAGTATAAAATCAGTCACATTTCACTGCTAATATCTATGAGAAAAGAGAGAACAACATAAAATGTGTGTAGAAATAAAAAGTAAAAAAAGAAATGTGAATTAAGATAGTACAGTTCATTCCTCATCCCTCTGCGTCTAGACTGTTGTACTGTTAACCACACCTGGTCCTCTATGGCACAGTTGGTAGTGAATGACGCAAACCACACTTAGGTTGCAGGTTTGATTCCCGCTGGGACCATAATACTGAAAAATGAACCAAACTGCAACGTAAGTCGTTTTGGATAAATGTGTCAGCTAAATGGCTTATGTTACACCTGGCAAATCTTATTACAAATTACTGGCTGTTGGGGAAATGGAGTGCTAAAGACTGTCACGCCTGAGTCTGAAGCACAGTAATTATACATCAAGGGTAATCAGTGTGATGTAACTGATTGTGGAGCTGTGTTTGTTTATCCTGGAGTGAAGTCAGGTCCCAGCAGGCTAACATTACTGCAAGGTAACTGTTGTGGTGGCAGTAGGTGGCTTTAGGAACCAACACAAACAAATAGCTGCAGGTGTGTGTCGTCGTCATCATCACCCCTGTGTTGTCCCCTTGTTTGTCACACGTGACTCAGAATGACATGTGAGCGTCCCAGCTGGTCCGACGTGGATCCCCGCTCCATTTAAAGGGCTTTGAGATGCCCTCTGCATCTCAGGCTAGTTTGACTGGGGAGGAGCAGTGAAGATGTGAGAGAGGGAAATAAAAAAGCGGAAAAAAGTTTGCCCGTCTCCACCGAGCGCTGTGGTGTTGTGGGTGTGTGCAGGACATGACCTTGCAGTAACGCCCCTCCTCCGGACGTAATTTTCATCGTGGCAGAGGGAAAGAACGGCTGGAGATCGTCTTTATTATTTCCCCAGGAAGTGATCTCTGCTCCCTTCTGTGTCCGGAGAACAAACCACATATCATTTACCGGACGCAGTCAGGCTCCTCAGCTCTCGGCCCGCCCGGCTCACTTTTCCGCTTTGTTGATTTGCTTTTTTTTCTCGGTGTGTTAAACTTGCTGGTTGCTTTTCCTGTTACCTGTCTCTGTCAGACTCTTCCTCTGTGGTGAGTTGGCCCAGGGGGGACAGATCCCAGCTGTCACTTCTCTATGAAAGCCCTCAGAGGCGACGTATTGATTGTTCTGTAGCAGGTTGAGACAACCGGGGGGGGGGGGTGTGTCCTTGTCATGAGACTTCAGTAACTACCACCTTAACTCTATCACAATAACTACCACCGTAACTCTGTCACAATAACTACCACCTTAACTCTATCACAATAACTACCGCCTTAACTCTATCACAATAACTACCGCCTTAACTCTATCACAATAACTACCGCCTTAACTCTATCACAATAACTACCGCCTTAACTCTATCACAATAACTACCACCTTAACTCTATCACAATAACTACCGCCTTAACTCTATCACAATAACTACCACCGTAACTCTGTCACAATAACTACCACCTTAACTCTATCACAATAACTACCGCCTTAACTCTATCACAATAACTACCGCCTTAACTCTATCACAATAACTACCGCCTTAACTCTATCACAATAACTACCGCCTTAACTCTATCACAATAACTACCACCTTAACTCTATCACAATAACTACCGCCTTAACTCTATCACAATAACTACCACCTTAACTCTATCACAATAACTACCGCCTTAACTCTATCACAATAACTACCGCCTTAACTCTATCACAATAACTACCACCTTAACTCTATCACAATAACTACCGCCTTAACTCTATCACAATAACTACCACCTTAACTCTATCACAATAACTACCGCCTTAACTCTATCACAATAACTACCACCTTAACTCTATCACAATAACTACCGCCTTAACTCTATCACAATAACTACCACCTTAACTCTATCACAATAACTACCGCCTTAACTCTATCACAATAACTACCACCTTAACTCTATCACAATAACTACCACCGTAACTCTGTCACAATAACTACCGCCTTAACTCTATCACAATAACTACCACCTTAACTCTATCACAATAACTACCGCCTTAACTCTATCACAATAACTACCACCTTAACTCTATCACAATAACTACCACCGTAACTCTGTCACAATAACTACCACCTTAACTCTATCACAATAACTACCACCTTAACTCTATCACAATAACTACCACCTTAACTCTATCACAATAACTACCACCTTAACTCTATCACAATAACTACCACCTTAACTCTATCACAATAACTACCACCTTAACTCTATCACAATAACTACCACCTTAACTCTATCACAATAACTACCACCTTAACTCTATCACAATAACTACCACCTTAACTCTATCACAATAACTACCACCTTAACTCTCTCACAATAACTACCACCTTAACTCTGTCACAATAACTACCACCTTGTCACAATAACTACCACCTTCTCTTCCCTATCACTGCGTAATGTTCTGTTTCCACATGTGTGTTTATGTGTGTGCACCGCATGCACACCCATAACAGTACTGTACTGTCTGTTGGAGGAACCATCCAGTACAATAACATATACTTATGAGAGTAACAGCTGTATGTAGCCACAGCAACAGAAAACAGAGGTGGTGGGTGAGTCTGATTTGACAGGACATGGCTGGAAGGCCCATTGTATTGCCTGCTGCCATTATGTTCAATCAATCATTCTGCTTTCCATTCAGGTTACTTCCAGCACATTTGCTGCAAAAGACCGACAGTATACAAAATGTCAATGGCAGGATTGCCTCTGCGGTTTACTACAAGGATAGATTGGTCCTGAAATTGTATTTGTTTGGAAAATTGCAGGACTGTTCAGGGAAAATCCATACGTGCTATGCTGATTATCTGCATGCAATTTTCAAGACAGATTTCAATCAAGGCGGGAGTGAAATAGATCGTTTGGCAAGGTTGTAATGTCTTTATTTTTTTGTTTTCTATCTTTTTAAACTATCACTGCATACTAAGTGGTGTGCTTATTTTTTGCTTAGCATTCCGTTTGCAGAGTCGGTCGGTCTGAGGATGCAGCGTGCCATTCCGTCTCTTTGTTTTTCCTCGCGGCAGGAAGTGTTGTCATCCGCAGGTTGTTATGCGTGTGCCCTCAGGGCTCTCCAGCCTCCCTGCCTAGACACAGACTCAGCCCTTGGTGGAGAGGCTTCGGCGACAGGGCATGCCAAAGCTTAGGGAAATGAACGGGCGACTTGTCTCGCTGGAGAACACATTTTCAATAAGAATAGAGACGTTTCGTATGATACTGTCTGTGGAATGTACTCCTCTAACGTGCCCCAATGTTTTGGTATTTTACATCTTGGCAGTGCCACTCATATTTTTCATTGGACAGATAATAGTGAAGACAGACCGGAAAGTAAGGGAGAGAGGGCATGTCAGCAGGGCATGGGCTGGATTCGAACCCAATGCCGACATGGGCATATGTGTGCATTGTAGACCACGGTGCTAGAACACTGTACCCCCCCAGACCACAAGATGACTTGTCTTAAGGCAGGTGGTGTTGCCTTTTTCCAATGTAGGGATGAGTTCTCTAATATGATATATACATGACACTATCCTCAGAATGAGTATGTATGGCGTTCCAAACAACAATCTCTTGGGACTGTAACATCATTACCGCAACTAAGCCTTCCATTAGCTATTTCACCCTTATTAATATAATTGTCAGTGTGATTAACAGAATTGGATTAATGGTGTGTTTGTTTAATACCGCCCACCCTAAGTGCCTAAACCTTTCTATATTATATGATTGAGGGTCATTGTGAAACAGTGCTAGTCATGATGCTAGCCTTGGGCATTCTGCTGTGTTCTATCTAACGACTCCATTTGCGATGGTTGCCATTAACTACGTAAGCTAGCTAAATGAATGACTGGCCACTAAAACTGTTTTTCTTTAATTCCAATCCTCCCTTTATTTTTCACTTGACTGTGCTCATTTGTCCTCCTCTTAAACTAGCTCTTACTCTACTGTTCTGCAGATATTCTCAGGGTAGCCAGGCTTGAAATCCAATTTTGTTACAGCTCTATAGTGAACCGAAACCCAAATAACTTAACATGATTCTTTTCATTACACAGACACTGATAGAAAAAATAAAATAAACACCATTGCAATGTGTTGTTATAACTCACGGGTGTGGTTAGTGCAGTGGTCGGAGTCTGGGAGATTCTATAATGGATTGTCGCTGGTAAAGCTTGTTTTAAGGGTACAAAGCACGTATTTGCTTTTGGAGAGATTATTCATTAGACTCTGTTTGTGCCAACTGCAGGTGCTTCAACACAATTGGTTAGCGAATGTCCTCCATGTTGTGCAGTGGTTTACAGCGCTTCATATGAACCAACCTCTTGCGTCGTCATTGTCTCCCTCTTCCCCCTAGTAGAAGTCCAACTCCAAGATTGCATTGGATCGACTGTGCGCCATCATGCTCAGTGCAGGCACTGCGCCAATAGCATACAACTTCACTCCTGAAGCCAGCTACAAAACTAGTGCACAACTACCACTCCTCAGCCAACCACAATTGAAAACTAATGCATACTACAGCCACAGACACACACACTATTTCTGTATTGGACTACTGGGATTTCAGAGTGTGTTCTATATGTGTATGTGGCTTACCCAGAGACAGGCATACACCTGTTTGTGGCTTACAGCTCAGTACTGCTCTCATTCTATCCCACCACAGGATCCTAGAGAGAGTAGATACTGTAGAGAGCGAGAGCGAGAGCGAGAGCGGAGCTCCTGTGGAGTTGTCTCAACTTGGGGGGGATGGAGCACAAAGCACTCAAATCCGATTGTGCTGGATTATTAAGTTTACCGAACACAGCTGTTTGTGTAACGGTAGGTAAGCTGCTCAGCTTCAAAGAAATATCAGCTTCGATGAAATCTAATAAGCGGTTCTTACTTCATATATGAAATTTCACGCCGTCTTTGAAAGCTGGCATTGATTATACGGTGTAGGCCTTCTATGTGGTAGAATTCCTTTCTCTCTCCTGTCCCGATTTCCTCATCATTTCGCTTTGGGAGGTTAATATCGTCTTTCTCTTGTTTATTTGACAGTTTGTACACAATAGACTTTTTCATTCTACCTTATGAAAGTGCCTCTAGTGCCTATATAAAAACCATAACGTTGTTGTTAACAATCGACACGTCAGTGGTGATTCTGGTAACCAGGAGTAATCAGGTTCCAACCCGTAGCAGTGGGTTGTCTTTGTCAATTCGAGATGAGAGTTTTAAGATAATGATAAAACATGCTGATAAATTGACAGCAATTCTTACAAGAGAACTGAATTGTCAATTTATTCAATGCCAGGGTCTCATCCGCCATTCACCTTTGCAATGTGTCTGGAAATATAGTTATATATATAGAGGACAGGGGAGGAATCATTCCCAACTAATAAGAAGATCCTGGCTGTCACGTTAATGCTGGAATGGTATGAATTTGCACCAGGCAGAGCAACCATTTATTTGAGCTCCACTGAGTAGCAGCAGCAGCAGGCAATCTATTGGCCATGGACAGGAGGCAGCAGGAGGTATGGGCTCTTGATCTCCTGTAAAGCTGCCAACCTCTTCTCCCAGAGGCCTCCATATTTCTTCATTAAACTGGACTGGACTCTGTCAGGACCCAATTCGTGGCCAATACTCAATCTCTGGATGCTCATTGTTGCATTGTTGCCAGCCCAGGCCCCAGGCAAACATACTATAGAGGACACACACACACACACAGACACACACACACACACACACACACACACACACACACACACACACACACATATTCTCTCTATATTATATTCTCTCTCTCTCTCTTTCTCTCTTTCTCTTGCAGACACACACACCAATGTGGGTAAAAGTAAGGGTTAAAAAATAAGGGTTAAAATTTTTTCATTTAACGGACATTGCACCAACATGACATGTTCGAATGAAAAGCAAACCTTTCCAGCTTGCACATTGCATCAGTTATGTTGGGCCCAAAAAACTGCTCTGATTATATGAGTGGCACATACTGTATCCAATTGTCTGTAGTTAGGCTTAGACAGTTTCATAAAGCGAGAAGAGAGAACAACGTATAGCCTAATGTCAGATGGAGATCACTGCATTTTGTCTTTGTCCTGATTTCCACAATGACAGGTAATAGGGCATAGGCCTAGACATTTCAAAAACCATCATGTCATGTTGTTTTCACAAACATGCTCACCATGCCACATTGAATCATTCACTCCAACCCTCTTCAAGCATCATAGCGTGCTCTGTGGCACACTGTGGACCGTGTGTCAAATAAAATATATTATGTTCAAAGCTCATGGAGGCCTTATTTACAGAGGTAGGCTTAAAGAGAAGTTAAATTAAAATGTTAAGCCTACTGACAGGTTACCTAATGGGAGCTCATGTTATTACGAGAGGAAGAAAGTATGTTCCCCAAAAGGGAAGTCTGTACTCAGCAAAAATAGGCCTATAACCTATTTTGTATCACTCTGGTTGTGCTGTGCTTAAATTGAGCCGTTACTTCCATGACCCTCCTTACGGTGTCATCCAGAATGCCTGACCTTGCCTGCCGTCTTGACTGTGTTTCGGAGAGAGAATCTTCTCTCAACGGGCACACTGGAAACAAGGATAGGCTAATTTAATGGAATCTGTGCCAACTTTGCCCAGTACACGACAAAGTCCCCTATGAGGATCTCCCACTGGGATTTTGTTCTCTTTAGACAATTTGGCTGGCAACGTTTATGGGCTTTTTCATTATTCCAAAAGCCGGGGATTACCAGCTAACGGAAAGCCTGACACACAGCAGTGCACAGCACACACACATTCACTCACACAGCGATTCAAGTGAAGTTAAATGCATTTTGATTGACGAAGACAGAAGATGTTGTTGCACATTGGCTACAATTGGACCCGTCTGCTAGATATCACTGCAGCAGCTCACCGCAGGGCTCTGTTCAATCAACATTTACTGGGCTGTTGAAGAAAGAAGCCAAAAACCAACAGACAGACAAACGTAAGGGAGCCTCTTTCCTGTCCTCTGGCAGGACGAGGTAATGTTGCACAGGAACCAATACCTGTAGTTACAATTTCACCACTTTCTGATCTTCATCAGCGGTTTCCCATGTTTTTGTGACCAAATATCACACATCTCACTTTTCTGTAATACTTCTCAAAGTCAGCATCTCATCGATCTCATCCGTTCCTATTTTCAATTCTTTATTTATTTGTTCATTTATCAACCCTGCAGACCGCACTGGACGTATGAAGTGTTTTTGTTCACAGCCTAGTTGACACACAAGCTCCCGCTGAAATGTGTGCAATAACGGAACACACATGGAACGCCATCACCGCCCACCATCCCCCCACCCTGTGATAGGTTAGACACCTGCCTCAGAGACGTCCCTGTGGAATTCTCCTTTCCTCTGGAAACGGTGCTACTCAGCTCTAAAGGGTCCCATCTAGCAGACCTGTGCAGCCGCCTCCCCCATCTATCACTGTCGGCTTTAATATTGTGTTTCTCCTCCAGGCTCCAAATGGGCAGGGTAGTGTTTTTGTTTACGCCGTTTATGTTTTTCAGACGTGTGTACTCACAGGGCCCTTGCCTGGTGTTGCTCTCTGACATCCCCCTGCCAAACCGCATAAAAGCAATTTCAGCGCTACATGCACCCAGCCTATTAAAATGCCTCTGCATGATGACATGCCACTGCAGCTTACTGCTCTCTCTCTCTCTCTCCCCCTCTCTCTCTCTCTCTCTCCCACTCTCTCCCTCTCTCTCTCTCTGTCTCTCTCCCACTCTCTCCCTCCCTCTCTCTCTCTCTCTCTCTCTCTCCCTCTCTCTCTCTCTCTCTCCCACTCTCTCCCTCTCTTTCTCTCTCTCTCTCTCCTTTTCTTTCCCTCTCTCCCTCTCTCTCCCTCTCTACTCCCCCCCCCCCCCCCTCTCCAGCAGACCGGTGAGATACCGTGCTCAGACTTTCAGTTTTTCCATCAAATTCAGACCAAATTCAGACCACCCAACGGTCTGCGGTGTGAAATATCCCATCTTTCTCCAATGCTCCACATAAACAGTGTGAAGTGAATCAGCGTGAATCACTCCTGATGATGAGGTTGGCAAACAAGGGGAGGATTTTGGCTGCGGCCTCCTGGTGCTAACTGGGAGGCCTCATGCTGTCTGTCTCCTTCCCTCCGTCTGCCAACTCTGCTGGATCCCCCTGCGTGGACTGTCTGTCTGCCAAACACACACCTCTGTGTCCTGCAGTTACCTGGCTGGCTGGCTGGTGTGGGCTGGGCAGGAGGGCTGGACCACCCTCCCAGGGTTGGAAGGCTATAGGCATGGATGGCTCGGCATAAAGGGCGCAGTGTGGGTTCTGTGTGAGTGAACAGACTGGCCAGGTCACACTGAGCCTATGTCCTGTCCTGTCCTGTCCTGTCCTGTCCTGTCCTGTCCTGTCCTGTCCTGTCCTGTCCTATACTGTCCTGTCTCGTCCTGTCCTGTCCTGTCATGTCCTGTCCTGTCCTGTCCTGTCCTGTCCTGTCCTGTCCTGTCCTGTCCTGTCCTGTCCTGTCCTGTCCTGTCCTGTCCTGTCTGTCCTGTCCTGTCTTATACTGTCCTGTCTCGTCCTGTCATATCCTGTCCTGTCCTGTCCTGTCTGTCTGTCTGTCTGTCTGTCTGTCTGTGTCTATCTGTCTGCCTGTTTCTCTGTGTGTTTGTCTCTGTGGTTCTGTGTCTGTCTGTCTGTCTGTCTGTCTGTCTGTCAGGACAGGCTCTACAGCAGGGGCTGGCTCTACACTCTCTCCATCTGATCCATTTGAAAATGGAATGATAAGCTGGCCAGGAGAGAGAGAGAGATAGAGAGAGGGGGGGAGAGAGAGAGAGAGAGAGAGAGAGAGAGAGAGAGAGAGAGAGAGAGAGAGAGAGGGAGTTGTAGCGGGAGGCAGAAGGAATGGGTGTTGTGATTCAGAGCCCGATGGTGTCAGAGTGCTGATGAGAGATGAGCGGGGAACACGACACATGCAGCATATCTGATCTGCTCCGGTGTGTGTGCCATCTGGGGCCCCCGGCACAGCTCTGCCCTCCAGCCAAAGCCATTTATCCCACTGCCAGAGGGGCTAGCACCCCCCCCACCCCCCTCCGCCCCCCCCGGCCCCCTGCCCTCACTGCTCGCACCTGGCACTGCCTCTGACACACACACAAGCACAAGATGCGGGGGAGAGATTGGGCGTTGTTACCTGGAATACTACAGTACAGTATGCCTCTGACAACTTCAGTGGGATGGAAATTAAATCACAGTTTGAAGAACGTGACACCGTGTAGCACTAATGATGAGACTTTTTCCTTCATGTCACTTTTCTAAGACGTGATTATGGCAAATCTACTTCAGTGAGAGCAGAGCTCTCTCTTTCTCTCCCTCTCTCTTTCTCTCTCTCTCGCTCTCTCTCTCTCTCTTTCTCTCTCTGTCTCACCACCTCGCATCATCTCTCTCCTCCCCCCTTTTCTGGTTCATTGGGCTGTCACACTAGCCTCTCTTACAGGGTACAGAGAGTGCTTGTAGTGTTCATATTGCCCTCATTTTGGCTGATGAGAGAGCATAAATTCAACCCTGATCACACTTTCCTTAGTCAGGAGAGGTGGAGGGTGGGGGGGGAGTGGGAGCCATTGAAGCTTATGGCAGCACTTTAGTCCTCATCACAGTGCCGGCTCCCCCCTGGATGCCCCCTCCACCCCCCCCCCCCTCCCCCCTGGCTGCTTGCACAGTCAGATTGATGCCCGCCACCCTCTCAGCTGGGAAACACCGTGCTCTACTCCTAACAGCCTCCCTAGACGAGTCCAGCTTTGTTCTAAACAACATCGCAAACACATCGCCCTGCTTCAACCCCAACTACACTCTCCTTTGTACTCATGGCGGAGTGTTTTTTCCTGATGGTGTTTTTTAACAACCATTAGAGGCAGAGCAGATGTGGTCATGTGCTGGTTGGTGGGGAGAGGAGTTATTCTTAGGAGTGCTTGGATGTCACTGTGGCCTTTCATCCTGGTGCCTGATTGAATCGTCCTACCCACGGAGATCAGAGGGGGAGAGGAGGAGACTATGGCATTAGTCAGGGAGATGAGGAGGTCTCTCTGCCAGATGAGAGAGAGAGAGAGAGGGGGAGAGAGGGAGAGAGGGAGAGATCGGCTCTGCCTGTATTCACTGAGAACACTCAATTCTCTGTTCTCCCCCTTGCCTTGCTGTCACTGCACCCTGCTGTATATGTGTCATTATTAAGTACATGCTTTCATTACAGAAAGTATGAAGGGGCTCCCAGAGGTGAACTGAGCAGACAAGAAGTTTTTCTTGAACCATACTGGGGTGTGTACACAGTCTGTCTGTGATGTCACATGCAAAATGGATTATGGTAGACAGGTAAGAGAGCACCTCACATGAACATGGGAGGCCCAGCGTTATGATACAAACAAGAGAATCTCATACCAAAGAGAACATAAATGGAAATCCTTTGAAACGATTTCATCAAAATTGCAACACATTTCTAAAAAGACCATAACCTCGGTGAACATTTCATGAACTGGCATCATTATTTGTGGGTTACTTCTAAAAAAGACTGTGTATTTTACTCCCACCAATGCTAGTGTGCTCTTGAGAAGGCTGCAGTGCCATCCACTCACGTAGGTGCGCATGTGTAGCCATGGAGAGATCCCACAGCACTATGTTGTAATTCCCAGTTGATTGCAAAGTGCAAAGCCTTGTCTCACCCAAAGCATTCTTTTAATTGACTCCATCATGGGGCAAATGAGATGAAAATGAACAGATATATCACATTAATGGAAGGAAATGAACTGTGAGAAAAGAAATTCACCAGAGTATTGTGGGGTTGCACAACAATTGAGACACAAAATGATCTCAGCCCACTTTTTAGATGGATACAGCTTTGATCACAGGTGCATCCCAAAATAATTTGAATATCGTGGAAAAAAAGAATTTATTTTAATTTTGTGTTCAAAAAGTGAAACTTTCATATATTCTAGATTCATTACACATAAAGTGAAATATTTCAAGCTTTTTTGTAAATAAAAATCCAGTATCTCAAAATATTAGAGACCAATCAAAAAAAGGATTTATAATAGAGATATGTTGACCTTGTGAAAAGATACATGTTCATTTATGCACACAATACTTGGTTTCGGCTCCTTTTGCACAAATAACTGCATCAATGCGGCGTGGCATGGAGGCATTCAGCCTGTGGCACTGCTGAGGTGTTATGGAAGCCCTGGTTGCTTTGATAGCGGCCTTCACCTTGTCTGCATTGATGGATCTGGTGTTTCTCATCTTCCTCTTGACAATACCCCATAGATTCTCTATGGGTTTCAGGTCAGGCGAGTTGGCTGGCCAATCAAGCACAGTAATGCCATGGTAATTAAACCAGTTACTAGTAGTGTTGACACTGTGGGCTGGTGCCAGGTCCTGCTGGAAAATTAAATCAGCATCTCCATAAAACTTGTCAGCAGACGGAAGCATGAAGTGCTCTAAAATCTCCCGGGAGACGACGGCGTTGACTCTGGGCTTGATAAAACACAGTGGATCAACACCAGCAGATGACATGGCACCCCAAATCATCACTGACTGTAGAAACCTTCTACTCTTCCTCCAGACTCTGGGACCTTGATTTCCAAATGAAATGCAACATTTGCCACAGGCTGTTTGCCTCCATGCCACGCCACATTGATGCAGTAATTCATGCAAAAGGAGTCCCGACCAAGTATTGAGTGCATAAATGAACATACTTTTCCGAAGGTCGACATTTCTGTATTATAAATCCTTTTTTTGATTGGTCTCTAATATTTTGAGATTCTGGATTTTTGATTTTTATGAGCAGTAAGCCATAATAATCAACATTCAAACAAAAAAGGCTTTAAATAATATTTCACTTTATATGTAATGAATCTAGAATATATGAAAGTTTCAGTTTTGGAATTATGGAAAAAATCTAGAACTTTTCCATGATATTAAATGTCTTTTAGATGCAGGTGTACATGAGATAATGAGAATGAGATAATGTGAGACTTACCGTAGGGAATGCCCAGTCTCACGCTTCTCTCCTACAGCACACAGCACACAGCCATCGCGTAGGAGGGAATAAGATAGCAAAGCCAAGGTGACACATGATTGCAGCTGAGAAATATGACAGTGATCCAACAGCCCTTCTGTTTGCTGACAGGAGACCTACAGCAAGGCCTGTCGCAAGGACATTCCTTTTTTTATGCTCTACACTGCTGTCAAAGGGACGCGACACTACATCTTTTTCCAAGTAATCATTTTTTTCTCTCTTTCCGCCAATGTCCACATGCGATGTTCTTTAAAAAAAAAAAAAAATCTCACTCCTCGTGGGTTCATATTTGCTTCCGCCTGCCTTTTCGTCCCAGTAGTGGTTTACAGTAGATAAAGTGCATCATGCACTAATGGGGGCACGCGCTGCTTCTACCTTGGTTCCGCTCCAGTGACAAGGTCATGTCTGATGAGCTTATTGGAGCCATTAAGACACAGTTTGTTCAAAGCCTCGTTTGAAGGACGGAGCTCGATGAGCCGGAACACGGAGAGAGAGGCCGTAATAAATGAAAAGGAAAAAGTTATGGTTCCACTTAATGAAGCCAAAGTGCGGCTGGAGGGTGACGGGATGAGGGGGGAGGGCAGGGTGTTATCCTCTCCACTCACAGCTCACTGAGGAGGCAGAAAGATCTTGTAATGCTTCTGAGCGGAATCGTTGCTTTTTTCTCTCCACACAGAGCGATATTATCTCGGAGAATTCACAGCCGACGCATGTTTATGTTAGAGAGGCAATTACTGTCAGAGGGAAATAAATTGTGACCTTTTCTTTTTTAAAAGCTTTTTGCTTGATTTTTTTGGTCTGTCTGCACTTTCTTCGTTTTCAATTTTAATCGTTCTTCCTTTCACATTTCACACAATCACACCCACGCATGCCAAATTGAAATATCCATTCACATACAGCACCATGCTAATGTAATCATTTATAAGCTCCATCCTTTCATTATTCTTAATTCTTTCCATATCAACCCGCCCAGCACTCCACCATATCAATACCAACACCAGGCATCATCATCAACCTCCTGCTACTGCTCAATCTAATGGTACTCTTGCTCCCCCACTACTGTAGAACTGCAGGGCTCAGCCCCAACTGGGCTGCCTTGCATCTAATCCATGCGCGGAGACCCCCTGCAAAGGGAAGGAGTGGAGCCGTGTAGAGCCATCTAGTGATGGCGTCGTACCGTAGACAAGCGGAAAGGCTTCTATTGATTTCCTTGTCTAGTGGCTCCCTAGAATAATACGGAAATGAAGCCCTGGGCATTAGAGGATTGATGTCAATCAGCCGCTCCCCTCGAGTGTGGCCGGGCCCTCTCGGCTGATTAATGCTCTCTTCACGTAAAAAGTGCTGATGAACACTGATGACTCCATTGACATGCAGCGGAGAGGAGGCAGTCTGTTGCTGGTTGTGTTGGGGATTGAGGACTCCCCTTGTGATTACGCCCACCGTCCCAATGCACAGTCTTAGCCCGGTGTAGGTCGTTCCAATCTAAATGTCACACCACATATTCCTTAGGTAAGAGGGCCGGAATGGATTATGTTTCACACCGCACACTGTGTAGTTCAGAGACGTGCGGCGTAAGTACAGGAATAGGTCTTCTTTAAGTGCTGTACAATTGTGTTGATTGTCTCGATCGATTGTTTGCTTTAACCTTAACCACCTCTCTTCACTGTCTCTCACTCTGGCTGGAGAGGAGCTCCTCCAGTGAGACGAGCTATTTCTCTCAGCCTTGTTCTCTTTCTATCCTTGGCGCGGTGGCATTAAGGGCAGAGCAATACAAAGCTGCTGCAACTAGTTATTGTCTGTGGCAAAGTAGTCCTTGATTGTCTCTCTGGCTGAAAGCCAGCCCAATGCAGTGCCAGCATTTGTCTGAACAGAACGTTGGCACTGCCAAGACGAATCCAATCAAACAAAAGCGTGCCTACATTAGAGCATTTTAAGAGGCATCCAAAAAAATCCTTAATTACTCTGCTAGTCTGCCATCTTATTTAGGTCAGGGTCTTACATCCATTCATTGCCTTAGGTTGAGTGTCTGCCGCATCCAAACAAATAGATTCCGTCTCTCACTGCAGAGTGGCAATTTCAAAACTGGGTCTCTATTTTTCTTAAATGGTTTGTCTCTCTGTGTCCAGCTACCCTCGCCGCCCCTCTGGCTGCGTACACTAACACTTTCTCTCTCTATCACTATGGTGCTGTTTTTATTATGTGTGTGACTTCTAAATGTCCTAGCGCAACCATTTGTCCCATGGCAATAACGTTTTTTTATACTGATTCTGTTGTATCTGAGACAGACCTCTTGAATGAATGATCTTTATTGTAATTGTAACAGGTACAACCCTAGGTGCTAACAAACAAACACAGTCCTAAGATAATAAAAAAACAAGAACGAGACATAAATAGGGGGGATATAAATAGGGGGATAAGTGATCGGTAGGCATCTGAGAATGTATCTATTATGTGAACTTCTATACTTATACACTATGTGGCCTATTCACAGGGGGGTATATAGACAGCGGGGAGTTATCATGTTATCAAGGACCCCAATTGAAATAAGCCAGTGGCTTTCTTGGGTTTTTATCCTGTTAGTTGACCTTGTATGTAATATGTACTTTCATGTACCTACTCCTGCAAATCTTCTAATAAAGTTTTCAATCAATCAATCAATCATGTAACTGTGTACTTTTATAAACATATAAACATATGGACTAGTCAACTTATATACAGTATATGAACTCTAACACAAGAATGTAAACATAACTCTTAGAACCTATTGGGTTGGAGTACTGTCGTTGTGAAAAACACAACAAAGAACATGAAGAGACTTTGTTTTGCTTCGTTGAAAACACATTTAATATTTAAGGCACCTCCATCCATTTGTTCCTCAACTGTATATATTATGCATCTGCTAATGGATGTGGCCCTGAGACCTGCACAGTCCTCTGCTTAAGCTATACTTCACTGTAAATGCATAGTTCACAAAAATGGCCAATTCACTTCCTTTTAGAATGTCGGATGAAGTGCACGGCCCAGGAGACCTAAGACGTTGGTCTAAGATGTTTACAGCGTAGCGTTCACATGCCGTAGGTATGTGCATGTGTGGAGTTATGCTTGAGCCACGCTTCTGGCTCCCACTCCTTGCTTAGAAGAGTGCTGCTCATTTCTCCAGCCTAACCAGTCACTGTCTATAGGCCTTAGTGTAGTGTTGTTCTGGGCTATTCTCTCTGTCTATCTATGGGTGAAGAGTCACCCCCCTCCCATCCGCCGAGCCAGAACGGCCGTGTCAGGATCACATTCATCTGACGGTGACGCACTTCTGCTAGACTCCCACTCCTGTAATCTCTCTCTCTCTCTCTCTCTCTCTCTCTCTCTCTCTCTCTCTCTCTCTCTCTCTCAGGGACACTTTAGTTTGATTAGTCAACATTTCCACCCGATTGGAGTCCTTCATGCACACACAGATTTTGGATATTTTCCACCCAAAAGTTTCGAGTTTCACTTCATTTTGTGTGTGTGTGTGTGTGTGCGTGCGTGCGTGCATGCGTGTGTGTCATAGAAAAAGAGAGAGAGAGAGAGAGAGTGAGAGAGAGAGTGAGAGAGAGAGAGAGAGAGAGAGAGAGAGAGAGAGAGAGACTGAAAGAGAGACTGAAGGGACCGGAGAGTTCCAGGAAGACGGGGCCTGTCCCTCTGATGGGTCGGGCCTTAGCATGAACTGACCCTTGTCATCGGTCATTGAGATAATAGAGGTCATAGATGTGGAGGGTTAACAACCTAATAGGTACAGTATGTCAACAAAGGAGACACAGCTAATCGGGACATAGACACTGAGGGAGTAATGAACCATGGCCTCTTTAACTAGACCCCTCCACCAAATGGATCACTGCTCACATGCACCAAACGCAATTGGAGCAGACCTCCGAGAATGACGCTGCTTAGTGTTGTGTGTCATTATGCAGAGCTGTTCATTTTATTCACGGCCGCATCTGCGGTACTGTATAATACGAGAGTTGACAAGGGGGACATTGAACATTAGAAATTCAGATGCGGCAAAGTATATGAACCAATAACGCACTGTAAACATCCAATTAGGGCCTCTACTGTATGTGTTGCATCAGTAAGCCTAGCAGCCTATCGCCCCTCCCCTGTAATCACCATGGTGAGGTTTCCAACCTGTCCTCACTGGTATCATGTTTGTGTGAACATTGATCCTCTATTGATCTGAGCATGAGAAAGCCTAGTTTAACCTGAGGCTCCACTCCCACTGTCCACACTCAATATACTGACTGAAGGGCAGTATGATCAGTAGCCATCCTCCATACACACCTTCTCCCTCCCTTAAGCACACAGCCGCAGAGAGAGAGAGAGAGAGAGAGAGAGAGAGAGAGAGAGAGAGAGGAGGAAGTGATAGAAAGATGAAGGAGAGAGATAGAGAAAGAGAGAGAGGGGGGTGAGAGAGAGAGAGTTAGTCAAGAGAGTCAGTTAAGAGAGAGAGAGCGAGAGAGTCAGTCGAGAGAGACTATTCAGAAAGAGCTACTGTATGATAATGGATAAACAGTAGGATAACCAATTATTCTCTCCCAGTTATCTGTAAGAGATTGTTAAGACAACGTGCTTCAGTGTCTTCTTCTGCATTTGTTTTCACAAGAGTTCTTTGAGGCTTCCCAATAATAAGACAAAATCCACAACGACTGTCTTGGCTTGGTTTGGAGCAGGCAGCAGGCTGATGCACACACTGATGTTTTATGGAGATCTCCCTTTACATCTTCTATTCTCTCTGGTTTGTGAGAGATGTCAAATGTGTTTAGTTTGCTTTTAAGAACAGCATGGGCTGCTCTTGTTGTGACAGAATAAGGCTACAAGGAAATGGTTCCACCCCCCCCGCCCCCCCCACACACACACTCCATCTCAGAAACATCAAAAGAGGCTTTGAATTGCTTCTGTCACCGAGGAAGATTAATGGCGGGTGTTGAATCTGTCGGTAAAATGTAACGCTGTGTGTCAGGTCTCTGTCAGACGGAGAGAGGCTTTGTAAAGAAATTGATTACTCTCCCTCCTGAATGGGGTGATCACACTTTTATTACAGCAGAACGTTATACGGAGGCAAAGCACTCTGCATCAGCAAATGTTACATTTAACTACCTTCCTCCTCCCTGAGTCTGGTGGTGGGGGGGGGGGGGCAATGCTCCTTCAAAATGCTGAGACAGACGGGAGTGTTTTTGGAGTTGGGCCTGATTTGGATTCAATCCCAAATGGATTCACTTTAGAGTCTATGAATGTGTAGGTCCTGCTATGGAAGTCGTTTCAGGATCGATAGTTACAATGGGGTTTTTCAAGTGTAAACATTTGGCCGTGGGGAAATCTCAATGAAATGTCTCTTCGTTATGTAGGGATAGCAACCAACTTGTGATCAATAGTGCCAAACAGGCCTTGCAATTTGTGGAATGCACGAGCATGACAATTTAATGGAGTGTTAATAATATGTGTCTGTAATTCTAGACGTCTTGTGAGGGGTGTTTAGCAGACAGAGAGAGAAAAGACAATTGATGGTTGTTTACCCTCACAGCAACATCTGGGACACATTTTGTACACCTTTGCTCAAAGATATTTGGCCACATTTGTGTTAGACTTACAAAAGTGTTAAATTAACAATAGCAAGTCATTGGCTTAACTATGACGCCCATTTAAACAGTTCAGTCACATATGCTTTGGAAAATCCAGTTGTGCAAGTGTGTATCTGCTCTATTTCTGTGCTGTAAGTATATTCTCTGCCATGGCATCAGAGATTGATTCTTTCAAGCTCACAGGTGCGCGTGTCTGCAATCCCCCTCCCTCACTCCCTAGGGATTTGACACTCTCATTCCCAGCTCTGAGGCTTACAATATGCTGCCTCTTGGGGTGCTTTGGCTTCAAAGGCGTCCTCGCCCTGGGATATCTCACTCATTTGCTGTCTGTGTCAACCGCATCCTTTCATCTCTCCCGATGTGAAGTATGCTCGCAGCGATCCCGCCTCGTTAAAACAAACTGTCACCCACAGAGCACAAGCTAATTAAGGTGTCAAACACACTCTCCGGTTCATTGTGTGTCTGCACACGGACACACGCTTCTACCTCGGGAGAGAGATGTTACTATCGGAAATCAGTTTGTAGATCATTATTTTTAAGGTTCTAAGAGAATCTTTGTTTCTGTTTGGATGAGCGTGTCTTAATTGCTTTGTTGACTCAACAGTGCAATGTGATTGGTCATGCTCTGAGTCATAGATCTTAAGAGAGAGATGCCCGTTCTGAAGAACGCTATGGGATGAAGATGAATTACAGACAAAGAAAGTCAAACTGAATTAAAAAGGTGAACAAAGATATGATTGGAGAGAGACCTATGGTCTTAAGTGGGCGTTTGAGAGAGAGAGAGAGAGACAGAGAGAGGGTGCAAACCTGTAAACGAGGGAGAGGTGGAAAATAGATAGATAGAGAGGCTCAGCAGTGGTGACTGTCCTTCCCACCGGAACGAGACCCTGCATAATACTGCTGGCTGATGTAAATTGTCCTGTCGCTGGGCTGCTTGCCACTGTGCTGCCTGTATTGACTCTGATTCATAGGGCCGGTCCAGCAGGGAGCCACAGCAGCAGACTCAATAACACACCATATGTTTGTGAGATGGGTTAGAAAAGGCCTGTCCTTGAAGAGTGGGAACAATGGCAGGCCATAGGCCAATGTGGATGAGAGTAATAATACACTGATGAGCCAAGACATTATGACCACCTGCCTAATATGTTAATATGCTGTTGGTCCTCCGTGTGCCCCCGACCCACCGAGGCATGGACTCTACAAGACCCCTGCAGGTGTCCTGTGTATCTGTCCTGTGGTGTCTGCCACCAGAACATTAGCAGCAGATCCTTCAAGTCTTGTAAATTGGTGGAGGTGAAGCAGTTGTGGATCGGACTTGTCGGTCCAGCACATCCCGCAGATGCTCGATCGGATTTGTGGTTTGTCCCTCCTCGGACCACTGTCGCTAGGTACTCACCACTGCTGACCGGGAGCTCCGCACAAGCCTTGCCGTTTCAGAGATGCTCTGACCCAGTCGTTTGGCTGACCCTGTAGGCACAATTAGAGCAAATACATTTCGTTGGACTCATTCGTTGACAAAAAGGTTGAATCTAATCTAATCCCATCCACAGGTGCCATTGTAACAAGATAATCAATGTTAATGTAACTTACCACCTGTCAGTGGTCATAATGTTTTGGCTCGCCGGTTTTATTATCATATAATAATAGTATAATAATATATACAGTATATATAATATAATAACAGGATGAGAGTAAATGAAAGCAGCGCTGTTTTCTCCCTCTGTAAACAACAGTTATGAGCTCATCATGTGCACAGCACTTTAACAAGATGATACTCCATATGAGTAAATATGGTAATACTAACCATGTGTCTCATTATTTAGTTCTGTAACAACGAAATCATGCAGGCGGCAAACCAAGACAGGACCATTACGGAGCGCAGGAGCCAGTGAGGGTACTTCAACTAAGGTTCCGTTAGTTCAGGCTCACATGAGTAAGATGTGCTGTACTGTACTATAAATACCACAGGAGGCTGTTAGCGACTATGTAGAAATGGGAGGACGGGCTCATTGTAATGGATGGAATAGAATGAGGAATGGTATCAAAACAACGGATGGCAAAGCCCGCTGTATCGTAGGTAGAGCATTTCCATAGCTTATTTCATGACTGAACTTTTTTGTAAAACAAAAAAGGTTTTGAGGATTCATCACTGGATCTGTGTTCCTCGCCAGTGAAAGGGTTCTATTTACAGTAACATAATGTTTACACACCGTCTGTGTAAAGGATTTATCTGACGTGAGTGTGACCGACATCGAAGAGAATTACGTTTGTGCTTCCTGCCTCAGTGTCACTAGACGGCACCTCCACCTGATTGAAAAGAGATGAGACACAGATGTTGTTGTCTTTTAGCACTACCAGTGTGATTGGATCCCCTGGGTCCATGTTTGTCTGAAAAGAATCTAAGCAAAACGATTCCCTAAGACAGCCATGTGAAACCAGCCAAGATCTTAAAACAACAAGTCACGACTCAGTTTGAAAAGGCTTCACACACACACACACACCTGCCCACATAGAGGTATGCCAACAAGACACATATCCTCCTTGACTCCAAACCATCGATCCACCGGAAGAGGGGGTGGTATGATCGATGAGTAGTAAGCAAATTGCTTTGTATCAGCCAAAACCTCTGAAGAGTGTGAAGGAAGGTGGCATCATAGTGTCAACAGGCAAACTCCAATTACAATGGCAATTACTACTGGTCTCTGGAGGGGCGTCTCAGGTCTGGTTAAGAATGTAATTGCTCCCACTGACATTGTGATCATTATTATCGACAGAAATCGGATTCTCTTTAGTCATGCCATGATTGTTCTGTACAACAGTGCGGATCCACCGTGGCTAATCCAATACTGGAGGGTACCACAGTAAGCATCAGCTTACAGGGTTCTGTCTCTTATCTATTTTGTTCAGGGAAACCTTGTGACTGTTGACTGCTGAGGAGCTGTGAGGAGCTACTCTTCTTTTTCTTTGAGGGAAGTTACATTGAGATGTTGATGGTAAATGTCAACGAGTATTACAGTATATGTTGACTGATGTATAAAACAAAAGCTGAACCCATCAATCCTCATTCATCTTGGGCTTGACTGAATTAGACTCTGCAGAAATGTTGCTCATTTGTCATCATCACAACCTTGTGCACATGCTGTTCATACAGCACTGAGAATGGAAGGATTTTTTTTTTTTTTTTTTTTTTTATCTCTCTGTACAATCATGCAGAAATAGTCCAGGAGCATTTGAATAAAACACCCAGCACATCCTACATTGTTTTGGACAAATACTGGCTTTTTACATCAGTGAAGCATTTGAAGTCCTTCATTTTCATTTCAGTTGATCTCTGCTGTACCATAGCAACCCATTTCCATTGCCTGTTGTTTGTTTGGCAGCTCTGTCATGGGGTTCAGTTTGTGTCTGGGATTTTTTATAGAGAATTAGATAAACCATTTTCACATCCTGAAAGTCATACCATCAGTCTGTCAGTGTGTCCTTTAAAAAAGGTGTCTAGTAATCTTTTACCTCATGTTTGAGATATTTGAAATTAAATTCAGCTCTCAGTTCTTTCTCTCTCTCAGGCTGTGATTGCAGAGCTTGTCTATCATTACGAACACTCCTGCTGACTTTCTGCAGCCTTGCATTGAAAACTGTCATTATTAATCTATTATAATGTCATTATAATTAAACCATTTATAATGTCACACAGATAAATGCATAACAGATGAAAGGCGTTGATAATGTTGCACTCCAGTCATTCTGAGAGAGTGTAACGTCTCCCTCTGTTCCTTCATTTATGTTTGTCTTTGTTTCATGTTATTCATTTCTAGTTCCTGTGTTACTCATCTTGCCTTGTGTTACGCACCTGTGTGATAGTCTACCCCGCCCCGATTGGTTTCACCTGTCCCTCATCATCCTTCCCTGTGTATTTAGTCTGAGTGTTCCCCTGTCTCTGTGCCAGTTCCTCTTTGTGCCAAACGTACCAGCGGTTTGTCCTAGTGTTTTTAGTATTTCCGGTTTTGGATCTCAGCTAGTTTCCCCTACTCTGCCTGTTGTCTTTTCCTTAATTGTCTGCAGTATTGCATTTAGAGAGCCTGACTTATTTGTGCATGTACTAATAAAGATACAAATACATGGAGTTAAGTTTAGTTAAGTGACATGTAACATAACATTTACTTAAGTAACATGTATGACATATTATTACATTAAGATATGATGATATTATGATACATTAAGTCATGTTTTTTAAGGACTGCTGCTGTAGTTAGTGTTAATATTGAGTGTTTCATCAAAAAATACTGGCACCATCTTGTAACAGGTCTTTAATAAAGGACACTACTGTAGCGATTATCATTTATGTGTATATTTGTGTGTTGCTTGGCATGATTTATACCGGACTGCAGTTTGTAAAATAAGTTTATGTAAATTCAAGCAGGTGATGAACAGCTGATCTCACACGTATGCAAAGCACATCATGTTCAATGGACAAGGCTTAAAAGAGCCAGGTTATGCAACACTCCATGTTTAAACAGTGTATGCCACAGGCTATGAGAGTTATACTTCCCCAGCCTCCACACACCGGCCCAGTCTCCACCCACGTTTCCTACACAAATACCATCAAATAAAAGCTGAGAATCTCTACTTTAACCTCATTGTAATTATTGGATTTCAAATCAAAACATTAAAGAGCCAACTTAACCAAAAGAGATAGATTAGATTTTCAATACGGTCCCCAGACTCAAGACCCAATATCCAAAATCATCCATGTTAATGAACGCGTTCATTAAGGCTCATTAATGTAACCGTATTGTAAAGTGTTACCCTGTAGAGGCAGTTACAGTAGTTGAAGCTATCATCGCCCTCTTATGTGTATCCTCTGAGAGTAGCACATCTCCTGGTGAGCACCCATACTCTGGGGGTCCCCTGATTACAGTACATCTCACCCACTGCAGGTGGGAATAATTACCCTCTACAACTCAGCCATTATTAGATTTGCTAATCATGAGAAAATTCAAAGCAAAATCTTTGCTTTGGCTAATTGGAGAAAGTAGGAGAAAGGTATTCAAATGAACCATCAAAGGGGTTATCTTCATTCCCTCTCCCCCTAAAGGGCCTTTCTAAGGGCCTCCTCATAGTAATTTGTCTAAAGTGGTAGTTAGTTAATTAATGGGGTTATTGTGCTCCCTCGCCCACTCAGCCACAGTACTTAACCTTGCGATCGCATCATGTCCAGTCGCTGTGCTCCTCTAAGGTAAATGACACTCCCTTGGCCTCGACCTGGAATAAATAATGGGATTCATTGTGTAGTTACCGGAGAGCCACAGAGCCATTATGTCATGTAAGCATGTCGCTGTTTCCAGAAACACCTTGTTTTGCAGTCCTTTCTGCTTGTACTGTATTTGCATGGCAGGTAGTAAGCAATCATAAGGTAAAAACAAGTACTCTTGCTTGAATACAATACAGTTGGTAATATGGTACCACATTTCAATGATTGAAGGGTTAAACAAATGTTTTCTTTGTAATCTCTGAATAATTACCAGGTAAATAGTGGAATGTAATATAAAGTGTGTTACTGCATTTTTTCTCCTATGTTGTTTATTGGAATCACGTTTTTCTTACCTATTGTTTGTGTGTTTCTGGTCAGTCTCGTTCCCAGACAATGGCCAGAAGAGAGTGGAGTCAGACAGCGGAGCCTTCACAAACTCCCCCACCCAGGACACAGAGAGCGAGGTCCACTCTTTCACCACAGCATCCCCAATGAACGTCCCCAACCACAGACCCATCTTCAAAGGCATGCTCCTCCGTGAAGCTGTGCTTACTAAGGACTTCCATGGAGACCAGCACTTCTTCAGGGAGAACGGAGATGTGGCTGTGCATCCCACAATGCCGGGTTCTGTCTCTGCTCTTGAGGTAGGAGACCACTCCACTCACCTGGTGCCGCACGAGGATTCCCCAGCCTTCTCTGACATCGCCACCACTGCTACGGTGGCTGCCACCACCCCCTTGACCACTTCTGTCCCCACGGCCTCTGGGTTGCTGGTACCCATGGCAGAGAAGAAGTCCGCCAGGGACAAGAGCAGGGGGACAGAGAAGGTGGTGGTGACCACAGACTCCTTGACCACCCCGGTTGTAGTACAGACCACTGCCCCTACAGCCAATGGCCATAGCCCCACTGTCCCCTCCTCTCAGAATGGAATGCCCCATAGTCAGGAAGCAGTAATCATAGAGACCACCATTGCACCTCCGGCATTGACCACCTCAGTGAAGGTAGAGAGAGGGGAGTCAGAGCCGCCAGGGGTAAAGAACAAAACCGGCCCTGCCAGGGAGGTCACCAAACTGACATCAGGAGAAGTGGATGAGGAGACCACCACCACAACCACCATTACAACCACCACCATCACCACCATGCAGACACCAGGTAGGCTACCCTCTGTTTCTGTTATTTAAATATGTATGTACATGAATACAAGTGTATTGAAGTGTATGTCTTGCACATATTATAAAAAAGAAAAAAAAAGAAGAAAAAAAAGTCCAATCATAATATCGATTATATGTCATTTTGTGTTATGGCTTGTTACAATGGCTTTTAGGAGAAGCCATCCTTTCTCCTCGGAGAAATCAGACTCTCCGTGCATCCTCTTGCTTTCTGCCAGTTAGTAGTGACCTGCTATGGACCTCACTCACGGTGTTTACTCGTGCATTAGAGAGTTTTGTGGAGGGGTCATGCGAGGTGGCCTGTCACGGTAAACCATCTGGCTGTATCTGTCTTGTTCATCCCTTCGCACTGACCGCCTCCAATCATCCTCCACCGAGGATAAAGGAACTGATCATGCGGCAAACCAATCTGCAGTGGACGGCTTCACCAGATCTGTCTTCCCTCACTCTCTCCTCCACTGGCCACGGAGGACTGAGGACTGAGGGGGCCATCGAGGCTGTCTGATCCCAGGCTGAGAAAGGGGAAACCTTGACAGTTGATGAGGGCCTTAGAGGGGGGCCACTGAAACACAGATGGTCTGTCAGAGACAGACTAGTGGCCTGAGAAGAGGGATCACTTTGTCTTTTTCATGTCTCCGCCAGGTCCCTGCAGTCTGAACTTCACCGACCCCGAGGGCTACGTGGAAATCCCACAGCACCCCGGCTCTGCATTTGAATCTGGAGTGGACTGCACTTACGTGGTGACCGTCTACCTGGGATACGGGATTGAAGTACAGGTCAGTGACAGCAGGCCGCTCCCTAGGTCGTCCCCGGCTTGGAGTCTTCATCATAAATATTTCCTTGTTATCTCGGGTCCATCCGGGACGTATGGGCTTACTGTAAATGTGGGGGTTAGTATTCCTGGACACTATTTATTTTATTTTTTTATAAATTTGTTTTTCAGATTAGTATCTAATTGAACCCAACCTAGCATCCAATTATCCCCTGCCTATTGCGTAGGATCCGCCGCACGACCCCGTGGCCGGCAGCCCCAGAGGAGGCCGCCAGGCAGACTAGCTGACTGGCTCCTCGAGCCCAGTACCGTTATTCCGGCACTCCGGGGGCGCTGTTGCGCGACGGATCCTTGTCCGGAAATATTCCTATACCGCCCTCGGGAGCGGCCGCTCAATATGCCGCTCCCTGTGTGTGCCCCGGCCATATCCGGGTCTGGCGAGCTGGGATTCGATCCCAGTCCCCGGTGGGCAGCTTAGACCGCTACACCACCGCGGGGCACTCTGGACACAATTTTTGCAGTATTATTGTCCCTTCAGTTACCATTACTCTCCTACCTTTACATTTAACCTAATTATCTACTGAGTGATCATTGCTGTCACTAGAGCCGGCTCGTCTGATTAAGTGTGTAACATGTTCCTGCTATTTTCGTCTGCCCAAGTGGTAATGAGCTATAGCAACTGAATATATCCAAAATAACACAGAAAAAACTATAGGTCGCTTTGGAAACAAATAGCTCATGTCAACTTTATGAGCAGTACAGTACTTAGTTCTGCGACTCGAAAGGCTGGAACCTTAGATGACTTCAAAGGAAATACAGGGGGAAAAACTCAAACTATGCTTCATGTTCTGCAACCACTTGAACAGTTGGAAATAAACCCATCAACATTGGAAAATGTTCCCTCCGAGTTTTTAAGGGAATTGGGGAAATCAAAATTCAGCTGAGCTCTTGTTTGCTTGTTGTGGTTCAAGTCATTCATGCAGAACTTGTTATCCCCCTGACTACAGCCCCACCACAATCAATACAGTGCCTGCAGTGGGGACACCACAACAAGCTGTTTAGTCAGCCGTAATTTCATAATGATCTATTGAGACACAATGGCCTAGAAAAACGGTTTGCTAAAGCACAGGTAGGAGATAAACTTATAGCACTCCATTAGCTGGACGTCAAGTATGAATTCAAAGAGCTCTCATTTTGTATGCATCTCTCTCTCAGTGGAACAGACTGGCTCCAACCAATCAGTGCTTATCTTTGGAAGCAGGCATCATTCATTCAGGGTTTTTTTTTTCTGAGATGGTTTGTCTTTTAGCCATGCCAAAAGAGAATCAGAATTATGTGAAATGTATTATACACAAGAATTGGTCTAAATGCATTTCAGATACAGTACATTTGATTTCACAAAGATTGTTGAGTACAACACACAAATTGACGTTTAACATCAACCACACAACAACCACATCATTCCTTGTAGATAATGACAGGACAGCCTCATTCAATGGATGGAAAGATTGTGTTTTTCTCCTTGGCTGAAAATAACCTCTCATAGATCTGCTCTCCTCATAGTCAACCGATTACTTAGCTAGACTCTTGTACAATCCACTAGGGCATAGCGAGTTAAAAGTGAGACCTTTGTCCTTCAGATCAGGGCTAAGCCACTGCTTCTCTCCAAGGCCACATAACATGATGTTGGTCTTTGTCAAGCCTTGAATTATGTGCATAGAAAGTCACCTTGCTTGTTTTTTTCTTTATGAAAACCTTTCTCTAGTTGAAAGGAACCCTAGAAAAACCCCTTCATCGTTGCCCTCTCAAGGTCGCCTTCAGTTTATGCACAATGTGGAAGCCTGCAGTATAATTTAGTGCTTGCCTAAGCAAATGACAATGACACCAACCCACTCGGTGTCAAAACTTATCAGCAATGCAGGGGGACTCCGAAATGAACTGGTAACCTACATGAGGAAACCAACAATGATTACAAAGGTCACCGTTAGAGTTGCATGGCATGTGTTCTGGGCACAGGGAGCTCATCCACTAAGTGAATCCATATGCACTCCCATCTGACTACATTGTGTTAATGTGTGTGCCATTGAGCAGAGGTCAGATGCATTGTGATGGCAGGCAGCAGGAATATTAGATTTTTTGGGGGGGGGTTGTGTTATCTACTACTACAGCTTGAGTGACTCACCAATCCAAAAGATGAATGTTTTTTTTCCCCTGAGGATGTTACACCAATCTTTCTATTTCTTTACCTCCCCCATAAGGTCCTGCCACAAAGGACACTCTCTCTTGTTCATTATTAACTTACAGTACATGTGTGCAGCTGTGCCATGCCATGGAGACAGAATGGAGACAGAATGGAATACAGATGAAACCTGACAAAGTCTACCATTCCCTCTGTTAGGGATGGGGTCGCATTTCCCAGTGCGATCCCTAGGTGTCTCCCTCCACTGTGCCGTCTCACCTTCTCACTCTCTCACTCTCTCACTCACTCACTCACTCACTCACTCGCTCACTCATAGGGGTGGGAATCGCAAGGTTACTCACGTATCGATAACCATACAATATCTTCCCCCCTGCACCGATGGTATCGCGGTACATCGATTCTGCGATAATCGATACATTGTAAGACAATTCATCAACGATACATCACGATATCTGTGTTAACTGGTATTTCCTAACGTGGTTCCAGTGTTAGCAGCATTCGGCAGAAACCTTTGTTTTCCACAACACTGTACAGGCGAAGGTCCTTGCAAATAAACCCAGCGATAGACTTGGTATGATAACTTGACTAGACTTGGTAAAACGGGGTCCCGTTGATCACTCTCTCCAAACCCACCGTCATTGCTTTGGATAGCCGGCCCTAAGGGTCGGGCATGGTGTCCCGGCATACGATCCCAGTGCATCTTCAGGTGGGAGAGGATCATAAGGAGCGGATCCAACTTCTTATTGTCGACTCCCCTGACTGCTCCCTAGTTCTTGGACATCTCTGGCTAGTCACAGTCACTACATCCACTGGTCTTCGGGCCAATTCATCAGGTGATGAATCCCATCAACGACCAGGTCCAGTTCCCACGTTCCTGTTCTCCTCAACCTCTCTCCACTGGGAGGATGGAAGTCCCCGAGACAGACACCCTGGTCCCCGACCTTGCAGTCATTCCCAGGGTTTATTGGGATTTGGAGGAGGTTTTCAGCAGCGACACACGTCGCTTTCCTGGGGTTCATTGTGACCCATCTTCAAATGGACCCTGTCAAGGTCAGCGCAGAGCTGGACTGGCCCCGAGCCTCTTCAGTGAAGCAGGTGAAGCATACAGAAGGTTAGTGCCCTAGCCAGGCCCTGACAGGCCTCACACGGAAGAGCCTTCTTCCCTTCTCCTTGTCTCAGGAGGCAGAGGACGCACCTGTCCTTGAACCTATCTTCAAGTAAAGGAACTATTATTTTTAAAATAATTTCTTTCGTCTCCCTCATTATAGGCATCTCACCTGGGTCCACCTCTCTGACTAAATACTTTACATTCCTTGTCACGACTTGTTTTGAACAGAGGTTGCTGCCCCCCAGACTGGTGTGGGCATTATTCTCTCTGAAATCGGATTTTCACTTGATTTAAAAGGCCTCTCATTCAATTATGTACATTTGGGGAAATGATCCTGGA
>NC_137689.1:21168434-21190934 GCF_963989245.1 Nansenia antarctica | reverse complement strand
GCACCCTCTACTCACACAGATAATAACAATAATTTTAAAAAAGCCTTGATTGGATGGGAAACACTGACAAGACTCTTTGAAAGGCAGACTCACGCCGTCTCCTTTGACTAGTTAGGTTGCTGATGGATATGCTTTCCCCCCATGCTGTGACTTACACTCTCTTTGACTCTCCTTTCAGCCCTCGGACATGCCTCCCTATTCCACTAAGGGCTGGAGGAGAGGATTGAGGGATTTTTCTTTCTTTTTCTCTTTTCTCTCTCTCTGTCTCTCTCTCTCTTTCACTAGTCGGCGTAATAATTAAGTGTTTCTGTTCGCAGACCTCATATGTCCATGCAGTTCTCACTCACTCACGTGTAGATTGGACTGGAGGCTGGATGCAATTACTCTCCAGCTTGCAGTAACCTGTAAGAATCAATAAATCACACAAACATGCATACACACACATACTGTAATATGTATAATAGACACACTCACTCACCCTCACACACACACACACACACACACACACACACACACAATCCCTGACAGTCACTATTCCAAGCAGACAGACACCAGTATTTGTGAGACACTCAGCTGCTGATGGAGTGAATTGGTGTTGTGATTTATAGTCAGAGATGTTTGTTTGAGGTAAAGTGATGTGTCACCTCTCTCCCACTTTACCTTGATTAGTTACATTTCCCGAAACTTCAATGCAGAGTGTGTCTCTGAACCTGAGGGCCAGACCTGAATAAGTGAGCTCACTTCATGTATCAGTGGCCATCAGAGGGAATGAGAGGGCGGGGGGGCGGAGAGCGTGAAAGTCGGCAGCCGTGATCCAGGCACCCGCTACTCACACAGATAATAACAATAATAAAAAAAAAAGCCTTGATTGGATGGGAAACATTGACAAGTCTCTTTGAAGGGCAGACTCACGCCGTCTCCTTTGACTAGTTAGGTTGCTGATGGCTATGCTTTCCTCCCATGCTGTGACTTACACTCTCTTTGACTCTCCTTTCAGCCCTTGGACATGCCTCCCTATTCCACTAAGTAGGGCTGGAGGAGAGGATGGCTTAACATGGCCTTTTTGGTCATAGTAGCAACCCCCCCCCCGGCAACCCCCCCCCCCCACCGACGTGAGATACAGTATGTTGAACGCCATTGACATGGGTTATCAAGGCGCTGGATTTCGGTAAAAAAAAGACTTCCTGGGCAAGGGTTTCTGGTGAGTGTGCTCAAGTCCCCATGTGGTCTCCTCCATCCTCCCCCACTACGCTGCAGGGCCACGTCCCTCTGAGCAGCAGTGAGCACGCTGACAGGGTTGACGGAGGGGCTGGTGTGCATCATGCAGGGTTCCTGCTGATAGTCACTCATCATTGAGGGTCAGTGTGTACTGCTCTTACTGCTGTTTCACATAGATAAGTAGACCGAGAGGCTATCTGCAGCCCAGAGAGCACAGCATCATAATCTCACCAACTCGCATTTCCCCAGTCAGGGCTCCCGCTATCTTCGCCCGCTACAGTCCACTTCATCCAGATAGCACAGCACACAAAAAATAATAAACTACTTATTTCCCCTGGTAATGATCCTATAGATTACAGCCCTCTCTTTTTTCCCCCCTCTTTTCCTTAATTGTTATATTGGGGGTTCTTGTATAAATGGTTCTCTGAAGAGCCGGCCATCTTTGTCCACACAGACAGCTCTAGCTGGTTGTCAATCGGCGCTCTGTCAGCCTAATGGGATTCCACCAGTAATGAGCATTGATATTCCCAAGCATGGTCTTGCAAATGACTATTGAGCTCTTTCAAGTTCACAATGGTCCACTAGCGCTTAGTCACCACACTTCTTCAAACTTCTGAAAACTCTCTCACCCTGGAGTTGGTAGTAGTAGTAGTAGTAGTAGTAGTAGTAGTAGTAGTAGTAGTAGTAGTAGTAGTAGTAGTAGTAGTAGTAGTAGTAGTAGTAGTAGTAGTAGTAGTAGTAGTAGTAGTAGTAGTAGTAGTAGTAGTAGTAGTAGTAGTAGTAGTAGTAGTAGTAGTAGTAGTAGTAGTAGTAGTAGTAGTAGTAGTAGTAGTAGTAGTAGTAGTAGTAGTAGTAGTAGTAGTAGTAGTAGTAGTAGTAGTAGTAGTAGTAGTAGTAGTAGTAGTAGTAGTAGTAGTAGTAGTAGTAGTAGTAGTAGTAGTAGTAGTAGTAGTAGTAGTAGTAGTAGTAGTAGTAGTAGTAGTAGTAGTAGTAGTAGTAGTAGTAGTAGTAGTAGTAGTAGTAGTAGTAGTAGTAGTAGTAGTAGTAGTAGTAGTAGTAGTAGTAGTAGTAGTAGTAGTAGTAGTAGTAGTAGTAGTAGTAGTAGTAGTAGTAGTAGTAGTAGTAGTAGTAGTAGTAGTAGTAGTAGTAGTAGTAGTAGTAGTAGTAGTAGTAGTAGTAGTAGTAGTAGTAGTAGTAGTAGTAGTAGTAGTAGTAGTAGTAGTAGTAGTAGTAGTAGTAGTAGTAGTAGTAGTAGTAGTAGTAGTAGTAGTAGTAGTAGTAGTAGTAGTAGTAGTAGTAGTAGTAGTAGTAGTAGTAGTAGTAGTAGTAGTAGTAGTAGTAGTAGTAGTAGTAGTAGTAGTAGTAGTAGTAGTAGTAGTAGTAGTAGTAGTAGTAGTAGTAGTAGTAGTAGTAGTAGTAGTAGTAGTAGTAGTAGTAGTAGTAGTAGTAGTAGTAGTAGTAGTAGTAGTAGTAGTAGTAGTAGTAGTAGTAGTAGTAGTAGTAGTAGTAGTAGTAGTAGTAGTAGTAGTAGTAGTAGTAGTAGTAGTAGTAGTAGTAGTAGTAGTAGTAGTAGTAGTAGTAGTAGTAGTAGTAGTAGTAGTAGTAGTAGTAGTAGTAGTAGTAGTAGTAGTAGTAGTAGTAGTAGTAGACGACGACGACTTAGTAGGTATGGACAGAGCCAGAAGGACATCAATCACTGCTGATGGTTGGATATAGACAATCATTTGGGCAAAGCTTTGGTTAATTATTGTGGTCAGAGATTATGACTTACTCAATCAAGCTATGTGAAATAAAGTGGACTGACACAGGAAGAAAGTATTGAACACAGTAAGAAAAAGCTCTAAACCAGCTTATGCCACTAATGAGTTCTCCTACCTCAGCTGGGTTAGTGCATGTTGGACAGTCTGGACGGATTGATGGCAGCTGCTGGATTGAAAAAATCAGGTGTAGTGCTGAGGCACAAATGTGTACATTTCAAGCCTGCAAACTGCGACACTTTAAATGAATGTGCAATAACACTATGTGCAATATGACAACCCTAGTCGTTTTATCTGTACAGTATAGTATAGTGGATAGTGTACATAGCCTTTATTTATGTAAACCAGCTCCTTTCCCTTCTTTTTTTTTCTTTTTTTTCTCTCTCCTAGCACCAGGGGAGCCACCCCTCCCAAATGTCGTTGTTTGGTACCTGTACTATAGCAATGACAATAAAGACCATTCATTCATTCATTCATTCATTCATTCATGATGGTGGGTAAGTACTTCCACTCTTTGAAAAATGGTTTCCCACCTCTGAATGCAAGTAAACAAATCATTTGCCACCAAGCTTTCCTGCAAGAAACATTTCATGATGGGAAGAGGCAAAGAGCTTTCCCACGACCTTTGCAACAAGATTGTTGAGCAGAATAGTAATGGCACTGGTTACCCACAGATTTCTCAACTCCTAAATGTTCCTATAAGCACCATTGGGGCTATTATCCACAATAGAAGGAACATCACTCGACCATCACCCGGTCATGCACAGGAGCTCCTCACAAGATTTCTGACAGAGCAGTGAGAAAGTTCGTCAGAAGAGTATGGTCCCAGCACGAAGTAAAAGTAACTAGGGAGACATTTTATCAATAGATAACCCTGACAAGTGTAGGTTTATAGCTAAATTGTTGGGATAGCAGTGTATAAGATCACCTGAGCACAGTCTGCAACGTCCTTGATGCTCAGCATTCTGGGAGGAGGTGTGTGGACAACCATCACTGTAGATTGTCCATGCGCCGCTGTCACCTCAGATGATTTGACTTCTGAACCAGTTGTTTAATAACAGCTGTCAATTAGCAAAACTGTCACAGTTACTTTTACAAGCCGCAACACCCCGCTGTTCACTGTTGTAAACAAAGTGGTGGGCTAGCCAATTCCCAGCTTTAAGGTGAAGTGGATCCAGAAGTGTATTATTAGCTTTAGCTTATTATTAGCTTTGCTCAGTATTCACAGTAGGATGTGTGTTCTGAGGCTGATGTTGCTGATACTTTACATGCTAGACTTTTACTCTCCATCTCCCTTAGAGTGGCAGAAGAAGATATGGACCATTTCTTCCAAATAAAAGCACAAAAAAAAAGACTTATTTAATTATTTCTGTACCCAGAGAGATGGAACTGTGATATTAGTGTTGGAGCACTGTCACTTTGAAATCCGTGACACAATGGCAGAGCAAATCAATCCATTTCTACCCATGGCAAGAAAGCATGATATCATTTAATATCATAAAAAGAACTCATCATTATTCAAATCAGTGTCCCTTTTATTTTAAGAGGAGATTTGCTGGAGTCATTCGTGTCATTTTGCAGACACTAAGCTTCTTTTCATCATGGTAGGAGATAAAGGGAGCGAGATGAAATGGATTGTTGCTGGTGCTTTGTGTAAATTGATTGCTTCCATCTTTCTGATCAGCATAGTGTGTCCTGCAGGAGTTCAGCTAAGCACTCCATCCAGTTGGGGGGGGGGGGGACACGTTCCTCTTGTTTTTGAATGAATTACGGAAATTGGTTTGTGTGATGAACTGGTATGCTATGATATTCCACCGAAATAGTGATGTATTCATTTGGTGATCACCCTTCTCACTCCCACACAGTTTTAATTTCCTTCTGATAGAAACTAATATAAAAGTGAAGACTCATTGTCAGACACTATGAGACATACTCATTGTGTTTATCACATGTATTTCTTATCTATTCACTACATTTAAAATGGTCGATTTGGAAACCAATTTGCTATACACCTTCATAGGGATTGGATTGACAGACTACCAATAGATAGGTCACACTTGAAAATGAGCCCTTGGGGCTCAATGTGTTTCTTACCTGTATAAATAAAGGTAAAAAAAGAAAAAAAAGATGCTATTTATAAAATAAAATAAATCACAAACCACCTCCAGAGTCAAGTTTTGAGTGGAGTCGGTGTCCCAGACGCTGACAGGTGGGGAACACCTCCAGTGGGGATGTCGGCTGGCCGTTCCACCGGGCTGAGGCCCCAGCTCAGCTGTAATTATTTTATTTATTTTTAAACTCCTCTCCGGTGTGCTCCTCTCCGGGGGTCTGGCCTCCTCTGTTCGCTGCCTGGAAGAGACTCGTTATCCCAGCAGACAAACAGGCCGGTGGCCAGACGAGGTGAGGGAGTAGCGGAGGCAAGGACAGGAGAGGAGAAGCAGCATGGGGAAAAAAGCCATGGAGGAGAAGCGCTGGTTTTATCATTAGGATTCATTATGTTGCTGCTGCCCTAATTATGCTGAGGCCTATCGACCGAGACGGCTGCGTAAGGCTTTCCAAGCACGTACCACGCCTGCCTGCACCCCAGCACCTCTCTGGCCCTCCAAAACGACGTGCCAGCATGTCAAAGACAGCGAGGCAACACATAATCAAGACCAGACCTTTTCTGTGTTCGGTCAATGCTCCTTTCTATGCGCTCGCGTAACAGGCAGAGAGGGAGGGCAAGCTAGGATGAAATATGTATCAGAGAAATTGACTGCAATTAGCTTGGTTGCTCAACCTCTCCGCTAGAAGTCGACAACGCTGAATATATTATTGTTCCTCGTAATTCTGTCAGGGTAGTGAGTTATCTTCTGAGTGTTGATCACACATTAGGACACGGACGTGAAGCCAGCTCTCTTTGAGAGAGGAAACAAGTGTTGTCAGTGTTTGCAGTAGCTGTCTTATTAGCCCTGGGTCGAAATATAGTTTACATTTGAGAGGCTGCCTCAAGTGCCAGATGGGCGGGATTTGCACTTTTGGGACTATTCTGGGACTACTTTCAGTCAAGCACAGATATAGTAAGTTTTTTCTTTAATGTATGCATTTATTTCTTTTAGGGGTATATCAGCTTTGAAATTAGTGAATAGAATTTATATTCTATCAAATAGCATTCCTTGGATCATTTCGACTCCCTTTTTATGTAGTTCTTTTTTTCCCCCCGCCCCAAGCCCCACACATACACATACATTAATATACTGTAAATAAGTATTTAGAATGATTTCAAATGGTCTTGAAAACAGCTGTCCTCTGATGCTAGCTCCTCAGCACCTCTCCCAGCTACGCGTACCTCAGCTTTAATAAAGGACAGATGTGGGTTTCCACAGTGGGGCATGCAGAGACATTGAACTCTTCTGTTTAGTAGTGTTTTAGTTTGAACACCACCCTGTGGGTCAGCTATCAACTCTCTCCAGGCAATCTGTCTCTCTGTCTCTCTCTCTCTCTCTGATTTATTCACTCCCCTGTCCAGTGCTCTACCTGCCCCTGTTTCAAGGAGTTACCAGCTGGCCCACTCCTGTCCCACCTTCCCTGGACTTTCAAGTCCCTTTTCAAAGGGCCAAGCTCCTGTGCCCCCCAACTGATTAGAAAGAGAGAGAGAGAGAGAGAGAGAGAGAGAGAGAGAGAGAGAGAGAGAGAGAGAGAGAGAGAGAGAGAGAGAGAGAGAGAGAGAGAGAGAGAGAGAGAGAGAGAGAGAGAGAGAGAGAGAGAGAGAGAGAGAGAGAGAGAGAGAGAGAGAGAGAGAGAGAGAGAGAGAGAGAGAGAGAGAGAGAGAGAGAGAGATAGTCGAATGTGTAGTGAGGAATGAAGCAGTGGGTCTTTGAAGCTTTTTCAGAGTCTGGGAGACTGGACGTGGTCAATTTCTACTGGAGCCGTAGAGCATGGCTTTTGAGAGAGTTCCATTTTCCATTAACTCCGAGGCAGCATCATTCAAAGCAGAGTAGAGAGGGAACTGTCACACCGGCTGATTCTGAGGTCAGGCTACACAGATATCATCTCACTATCACACTGCGATTAGTCCCACTCGCCAGCACTGCATTTCTCTCTCCCACGCTCTCTTACCTCCCTCTTTTCTTTGTCCCACCCACCCTCTCTCTCTCTCTGCCCCTCTCTCTCTCTGTCCCTATCTCTCTCCCACCCCTATCTCTCTCCCACCCCTCCCCCCCACCCCCTCTGTCCTAGTCTCGATCGATTTCCTGGAACACACCCTGGGATATATTCTTGGGAAACAGGGACCAATTAAAATGGAGGTAAATTGGGCTCCCTCTCAGCTGTGGTGAATAGCTACAGCTGTGCGAGAGTTGGGGTTCGGCTTTAATTAGCCAGATAGGCGTCTTAATGCTAGTATAACGCACCACATGTCACCTGACAGATGATGAAGGTAAATGAGTTAACATCGTTAATTGTATGTAGGATTACCACGTGATTGGGATACTACTGATAGTGACCTCGGAAATTCCGTACCTAGTATAGGTGCAATTACTATCAATCCTCATTTGCATAGTGAACATGTGGAACCGTTTTTCTTGATTTTATGGGTACAATGTGACAAGTGCACATAATCAGTAGTAGCTTCAGGATGTCACAGGGTTTGCCAAGTGTTTACAGCCTACGCCCCACTCAGGGGTTAACGATTGCTATTTGACGGCTCCCCCGGGACTCTGCTCCCCCTGT
This sequence comes from Nansenia antarctica, assembly GCF_963989245.1. Classification (NCBI taxonomy): domain Eukaryota; kingdom Metazoa; phylum Chordata; class Actinopteri; order Argentiniformes; family Microstomatidae; genus Nansenia; species Nansenia antarctica. The sequence goes on along the minus strand of NC_137689.1, from coordinate 21,183,249 downwards.
CTCCAATCAATAGTCATGTTCATAAACATGGCCAATTGCTGACACACAGGCCCTTCCCCGCGCTGAGAGAATTGCTCTATCGATCCCCAGCGCTCTCATTTTAATTCCACTGTTTCTGACAAAGGCAGCTCAATGCATTTGGCATTAACCCTGACAAACCATCGGCAGGATGTATATGTGTTTCTTAGTGATGTACACCTCCTCGTTCACTTAACAAATTAATGGTGGGGAAGGGCAATGTGTTACAGCCAAGACTCCAGAGAGAGAGAGAGAGAGAGAGAGAGAGAGAGAGAGTTTTCTAGCTTTTCTCCTCCTTTCCCATTGCGTTTGCAGAAATAACCAGCCTATGGGGCCTTCGGCCTCACGGAGAGAAGGTCATGTTGTAGTGAATAGTGCATGAGCACATTTTAACATTTTAACACAGGCCGTGGCATTGGGGGGGGGCGTGGTGGTGGGAGCATTCATTCAGTCAGTGAGCCAATGTCCCTACAGATGTCCCTTAGTCCAGGACCCACCACGCTCCTCTCCTCCAGGCGGCAGCTCAGGCCACAGTGGGGAGCCTGCCCTGCGCTTGTAATAGAGGTTGAGAAAGGCAGGGTGGCTTTAATGAACTTGAGATGAGATGAGGAGAACCTTTTATCCCCAGTCTTGGAGGGAGGGGGGGGGGGGGACGGCAGGACATAAAGGAGGGCTGTCTGATCCTGATGAGCTTTTTAGGATGTCAGGGCCTAGGCTGAGATGAGTTTTCACGGGCCTCCCGTTCCCGGGGGGATGATTTCAGGTGACACTAATTGCTCCTCCACCTTAGCGAGCTGTCATAAAGAAGAGGAAAGTGTCTGGGAGAAAACTCTCTGTCCTTTCTATCTCTGTCAGCCCATGCAAGGGCATTATGGGACGTGATGAAGAGGGGAGAGCAGAGACGGAGGCAAGAAAATGAGCAGGCAGAATCACAAATGCATGTATTCAAATCTATGCAAAAAATGCACACCGTCGGGAAATATTAAAAAACGGAATGTCCGGGGCTGAGCAGCAACCTCTGCAAGTCAAGTCAGTTGCTCATATAACGGAGATGTAATATGTTTCATCATAACTATATTTCATAAGAGCTTTTTAAAATATTCAAAGGGGCCTTCTCTAACCTCTGCCCCCTGCTGAAAAGGGACTTCCTCAAGGAAGAAAACTGTTGTTTCAGTGAGTTCATTGTTCACGCTGTCAACAGCTCATCACCCCCAGGGATTCATTGGCCATTTACAAATCAATCTATTCCCATGCACCCCGTCCAATCTCTATAAGCGCAGCAAGCAATGAATATGGACTTAAACCTTCAACAATAATGGCAGCAATAGGCAGGTGGCTATTGTCTCAGTGTGTAATCAACACAAAACAAAACTGGCACTCGTTTTGTTGATTGCCTCGTCATCACGGAGTGAGACCTGGGTTTCTGAATGCTGGGATGTGGGAGTGTGGTGATAATGATGAGGTGAATGTTCAACCCTACTAACCATGCATACAGAGTGCATAACAATGGGTGTACAGTCTGTAGGGGGCGGGTGGGGGGAGTATGAATGGAGCTTCCCTTCTCTGCTAAATGCCTGTCTTTATTTTGGCATTGATGAGATGCTCACAAAACAATCACCGCGGATGGCTGGCACCGGGCAGATTCACTATCTAAAAAAACGGCCATTTGGACACGTAAAGCTGGCGCTGTGGGGTGTGGAAGCACAGCAGACCTCCGAGACAGATTTGTCAGAACGCTCTCAATTTACGACCACAGGTTTACTGTGGCTCGCAGTCGCCACGCCATTTTCTAGGGGAGAATCACATTCACATCATCTCAGGTGCCGAGCGATGTTTTGAATTCTGATGACATAGCTATTGTTGGGTTTATACAATAACTGTTTATCCGGGCCGCTGCAGACGGCCATTTATATGTATGGCATGGCTCATATTGAGATGGCAAAGCGCGCCGTTCTACACAAGCCAATGACTCCTCGGAGACATTACATATGCTCATTGCACTAGGCCACCAGATGTTTTCAACAGTCAAATTAGCGGGAGAGAGTTTCCAGTGAGTGTGATTTGAGTCATCGCTTGCCTGCAAAATTCCTATTATATTACATGATGGCTGGAGGTGCTAGAGTTGTTTTTTCTACCCTGCGTTTTATTGTGTTGCAGTCCCATTTTTAACTGATTTATCTACAGGCATATACGGAAGAGGCCTTCTCCTGTTATTAGCACTACAGTAAAGCGATGCATTTCTGAGACAGGATTTGTTTGAATGTAGAGGGTACTTCTCTGTACAAAGTACCTGATATGTGATGGGCTGTATTCTGTAGACGAATGATGGAGGTTTACAGGTTCTTTTACTGTTTTTACTGCTTACTGTTAAAGCTGGGGTCAGATAGCAGAACTGACCCTTGTCACGAAGGAGTATCTTCCTGACCATGAGCATGTCAACTCCCTATCGGTAACCGTTAGACCAATGTTAAGGCACTACCTCAACTCAATTATCTCTTCATTCACGGACACCTTGAACTTCACATCAATAGAGTGGTCCCTGTGGACATCATGCTATAAAAAAGACACATTACAGGAGACCAGTTTGCATCAGTAAATCACATAGGTGTTTATACGGCAGTGGAGGCTGGTGGAGGCAGAAATCGGAGGACCGGTTTCCTCATTCCATCCCAATGCATTACAATGAACCTGTTCTCTATCTCCTCCAGCCTCCACTGCCGTTTAGACACCTATGACCTACGGTATGTGATTTACCGATGCTAACTGTCAAATCCCTATGCACTCATCGGCTTAACATACAAATGCACATCGAGGTTTACATAGATATCATCGGTATCAGCTAGGGGTGTAACGGATCACCTAACTCACGGATCGGATCGTGTCACGGATTTTGAGTCACGGATCGGATCATTTTTCGGATCAACACAAAACATATATATTTTTTAATAAAAACAACATTTTCCGTGAATTCTGTAAAAACACCACTTTTAATGTGTGAAACAAAAAAACAACATTCAAGATGTCAAAACTGATATATATATCACATATATAACATCTATATATAACAACATATATATAACATCACTGCTGCAAAGTAACAGAGTACTTTTTTTGTGTGTTTACACAATCACCCAGGCTGCTTAGCGGGTGATATGACGTGATATAATTGGGACAGAGATGAGTGAATGAATGTTGTTGTCAACTCAGTACACATGCAGAGAGTGAGAATAAAGCGCACATGATTGTTTTTCTACCGGTTACATTTGAATGAAGTAATGGTCTTTATTGTCATTGCTATAGTACAGGTACCAAACAACGAAATTTAGGAGGGGTGGCTCCCCTGGTGTTAGGAAAAAAAAAAAAAAAAAACGATTTTGCTATTGATCCGCGGTACACATGCGTTCCGAACCGTGGAGGGCGATCCGAACGGATCACGGATTATCCGTGATCCGTTACACCCCTACTATCAGCCATGTGCAACCCACATATGGATTATACATGCACATGAGAACAGCGGATTTTCTGCATCCACACCATCTATTATTTTTGGCCTTCGCCGTTTTTGTATTCTCTGAGTCGCCCAAGGTCTGTTGGAGGTACTGTCTCCTTGCATTATGGGTCTGTTCATTAAAATCTTTTGATTGAGGAAACAATGGCTGGAGGAGGTAGATGACCCTCTGTACGGCGATGCTCCCTCATATCTGTGATGTGGGCCAAGGAAGTATTTGAATGGAATACTGAACAGAAAGGCAACTGAAATAGCACCTACCCAGGGGGACAGGCAGTGTTGAGTCATTATTGATTGTAAGGTTTTACAGAACATTCTCTATGTACCTTGGTATTTCTTAGGTACAGACCCTTTATTTGACAGTCAAGCATCCCTATACCTGTGTAGTATTACTGTAGTCTCTCTCTCTCTCTTCTCTCTCTCTCTCTCTTTCTTTCTCCCTCCCTCCCTCCCTCCCTCCCTCCCCCTCTCTCGTTCTCTCTCTCTTTCACACTCTCTCTCTCTCTCCCCCTCTCTCTATCTCTCTCTCTCTCTCTCTCTCTCTTCATCTCCCTCTCCAGTGAGTCTTCTGGAAACCATCCAACCTCTCTTACAATATTTGACTCCAGCTTTAGTAAACAATAAACTTGCGAAAGAGGGTCATTCAATACGGTACAGTACATTAACACTGTCCGTGTCTGTCTGTCTGGTTCACAAAGGCTTTTTCCTCTGAGCTCCACTCACCACATACAGTCGATATCACAGGCCGACACCGTCCCTGCACACAATACACAATTAAAACCAGACATCCTACTGCTGTTACTTTGGAAATTCTGGAAATAGAACAACACCGTTCGGATCGGTGCGGATCCACAGTAAACCACAGTGCCCTGTACTGTATGTCTTGGACCCAGTTTCTCCTGTGGCCTGTTCCCAGTGGGCTCCCGAGGGAAAGCTTTGGGGTATGAGCCAAGCCTGCTCTCATTATGGTTCCTGTGGTAGTGTATGTGTACCGTATATGTGAGCAGGGCTCCCTACGGGCTCCTGGCTGCAGTTCTGGTGGAGATAAGCGGCCTGGTCTGATGTCTCCTGACATGGGCAATGATTCATAATTGAGGCAGGACAGCTGTTCCTGGCTGTGCTGACAGGTCCCTGGGTGGATGACAGACGACAAGGCCCTCTGGACCTACACTATCTTTCAGTGCAAATTCCAGCTGTCTGCTGGACGGTCCCTGAGGAGGCTGCCATATATATGTATGCGGAGTGATGGCACAGGTCAGAAGACACTGTGCTCTCTCGCTGTGCCCTCTCACTGTGCTCTCTCACTGTCTCTCTCTCTCCCCCCCCCCCTCTCTCTCTCTCTCTCTCCCTCTCTCCCCCCCCTCTCTCTCTCTCTCCCTGTCTCTCTCTCTCTTTCTCTCCCCCCCTTCTCTCACTCTCCCTCCCTCCCTCTCTCTCTCTCTTTCTCTCTCTCTCTACCCCTCTATCCCTCTCTCTCTCCCTCCCCCCCTCTCTCACTCTCTCTCTCTGTCTGTCTCTCTCTCTCTCTCACTCTCTCTCTCTCTCCCTCTCTCTCTCTTTGTCTCTCTCAATGATTATTTTTCTTCAAATTTTAAAGATCTTTATTGGCATGGGAAACATACGTTTACATTGCCAAAGCCAGTGTGAAGATAAAAGGGTGTTTGTGATCAGTGAGAAGTTTGTGTCTCTGATTTCTTTGTACAGCTGGCAGGTGGTTAAAAAGTGCAGCTCTGTTACCATCTCATTTTGTGTGCAGTGGGTACACAGTCTGTCACTTCTTGGGAGCCAGGTCTGCCTGTCAGCCTCTCGATGGCGAGGCTGTGTTCACTGTGAGTCTGTACATAATCAAGGATTTCCTTAGTTTTGGGTCTGTCACAGTACTGAGATATTCTGCAACTCTGTATTCTCTGTTTAGGGCGTTTTTGGTTGATTCTTGCCAAAGTGTCAGGTCATTTTCTTTTAGTTTTCTTATAATTTGGTTTAGTCTAATAGGTGGCTCTGTTTGTGTTTGTGAACAGAGTCCCAGAACCAGCTGGCTGAGGGGGCGTCTCCCTAGAGCCGGGGTGTCAAACTCAATTTCATCCTGGGCCACATCAACATTATTGGCCCTCAAAGGGCTGGTTGTAACTGTAAGACTATATAAATGTGACTACTCATCATATTACATAACTGCCTCTGCATTAGATTGTTATTGGTTTTAGTAATAACTTTACTAAACTAGCTTTGAAAGCAGAAGTCTAGGAAAAATAATGGCAAGCAGACATTCAAGTGTACAACTATTGTACAATTTATTTTAAAAATTAGAAACAAAAACACATGCTTGTGCATCGATATATATGCACGTACGTAATCATATGTCTCTGTGTTATTATAACATACATCTTTTATGAGATTAAGAAACCCTCATCATTACTAATGAGGAATGGCTTTGATTATAGTAAACATGTGGCTGCATGAACACACACACACACACACACACTGAATACAAAAGTAGTACCTATATGTAATAAAGTCAAAAATAAAAATAAGGGTTGTTTCAGTTCATAACTGGTCTGGTTCTGGTTGAGGTTACACAGACATGGACTGTGTGGGATGTGAGAGTGATGCTGCCTGGCCCTGTACACACCAAGTACATCTCTCCTCACCCTGACACTCACCCTGACACACACCATCCTAATCCATGGATCAATCCCTGCACATAACAACAAACATAAAACAAACTAAATGCAAGCACAACCATTAGAATGCACGTATATTACATTGTACCTATTCTTGATTGAAATACGTTTCATGATATTGTATATACCTGAAGGTTTTTAAAAATGCTTACCTATTTGTTTTCTGGTCGATGCCTGGCATCCGACCATCTTGTGCGGTAGAAATCTGTAAAATAGCGATACTGTGATACTGTGAACTGCAATTGTGTTTCTTGACAAGCTGACATTGTTAAAAACCTGTTTCTGGTCAGGGCACACCTGCTCACATACTTTCACTTTCACTGCTGCATTACACTGTGTAATTTGTTGCTGTAACTTTTGCGAACATATTCTGCCTTTTAATTCTTGGACTTTTTGTTGCTTTTCTTGGTGGCTAAGGTTAGCATACTTGGCTCTGTGTTTGGTGTGGAAGTGCCTTGGGCATTGCATTCACATTTGTACATTTGTACATTTTTGGCATTTAGCACACGCCTTATTCCAAAGCGACTTCCAATCAATACATCTGACTAAGCAAATGAATCATCAATCCACCAGTCGTAGCAGGAAGAGTAATCCAGCTCAGGCCCGGGGCCATTGATAGAAGGAAAAACCTTCTTCTATCACCTTATTATTAAATTAAAATTAAAATGACCTTCTTCTAAACCTAGACTGTTTTTTATATAGACACTGGAGAAACGGCTACGATCGGCCCACGGACCATGCTCTCTTTTTAATGTTTTATTATTAGTGGGTATCGTCCTAATTCTGCTCTGCATGCGTTCTTTGATGTTTTCCGTTGGATATGGAGAATGGATTTGCAGAACTCTGCATGCAGAATCTCAATTTGGTCTTTGTCCCATTTAGTAAAATCTTGGTTGGCAGGTGGACTCTAGACCTTGCAACCATAGAGGGAAATGGGTTCTATAATGGCGTCCAATAATTTGAGCCAGATTTTAATTGGATGTCTAATTTGATGGCGTAAAAAGCCCTTCTTGCCATGTCTCTCAGGCCGCACAGCTTTGTGGATCTGTGGTGCTGATGTTTAGGCAGAGGTATGTATAGTATGTATATGTTCTAGGGCAATTTTATCTAGGAAGAATTAGTAATTGTGGTGCTGGAGGCTGGATCTTTTTTGGAAAATCATAATTGTTGCCGTAGTTAAAATTTGGAGAATATGTGTAGAAGGTCAAGGTACTGTTGTCCTGTAGTCCTTCTTTGGTTGGAGACAGCAGCTGCCCTGTAGCCCTTCTTTGGTTGGAGACAGCAGCTCCAGGCCATCTGCAATAATTAATAATTTAATTTTGCCATTTAGCAGACGCTTTTAATCCAAAGCGACTTACAATTATGAATTACAGGGACATTCCCCCTGGAGTAACTGAGGGCTAAGTGCCTTACTCAAGGGCACACTAGTAGTGGTATGGTTTCAGGCGGGATTTGAACTCACAACCTTCCGATCACAAGTCCAACTCACTATCCACTAGACCACCAGCACCCCGCAAACGCACACACTCCCTCTCCTCTCTCTCTCTCTCTCTCTCTCTCTCTCTCTCTCTCTCTCTCTCTCTCTCTCTCTCTCTCTCTCTCTCTCTCTCTCTCTCTCTCTCTCTCTCTCTCTCTCCCCCCCCCCGCCCTCTCTCTGCTGTTTTCATGTGAACAGCCTTAAAGCCATCACAACACTTGAACATCCCAGCATACAATGAAACCACTATATTTATTTGTGTGTTTGCTAACACATACCAGGGGCATTCACTTGTCCATCATTTCCAAACATATTGTATATATTATAATTCTCACACTTCCATAGCATTAATTTTCTCTCTTGCACGAAGGCCTGACACTGAATACATACAGTAGAGGCAGACACTTTGAGAAGAAATAAAGAGCTTTAAACGTCAATGTCATTTCTTTGTTCCCATCTCGTTGTTTCTCAAGGTGTCTGTATTCCTTGTAATTCAAGGTGCCTGTATTTCACACACACACACACACACACACACACACACACACACACATACACACACACACACACGCACACACACACACACACAGGCATGCTCACGCGCACGCACGCACACACACACACACACACACACACACACACACACACACACACAGACACACATACACACACAGACACCCTGGTGTGCACATGCTCCACATCCTGTTGGAGGTAAAACATTCTCAAATCTCAATGTGAAAACAATGAGAGACTCTCTTGGGTAGATCTGCTAACACATACAGTACCAGTCTAAAGTTTGGTGTACATTATACTGTACTGTAGTCTCACATGTACATTATACTGTACTGTAGTCTCACATGTACATTATACTGTACTGTAGTCTCACATGTACAGTACATTATACTGTACTGTAGTCTCACATGTGGGATTATTGAGCCTTGTTGATCCTCAAGTGCCCCTCTCAAGACAGGGTATTAGCAACACTATACAAAAATATTCAAATAAAAAATCCAAATCTTTATTATTCTTTCAAAGGCGCTCACTTTTGTGTGTCCTGTCTCGGATAACTTTGCCTCAAAACAAACAAACAAACATCATCCCTGAGATGAAATGAGACTTTTACAGATTTTCTGTCAGGTTTCTATGGAGTGGCTTAGTTTATGGTAGCTGAAAGGGATGTTGTAAAAATCTGTTGTAATGATTTTGTGCCCTCTTCTTACAGGATTTTGCCTAGTCTCTCCAGCTTTCCTTGTCAATCTAACACACCACACAGGAACTCCTTGTTCCAAACTTCCTTGCTTTATACACACGTACTCACACACACACACACACACACACACACACACACACACACGCACACACACACGCTCACCTTTAGACCTACAGTAATAGGACTTGGACTATCCCTGTCATGTTCTGCATAACCTTTCTCTCTGCTTTGTCTCTTCTGGTTTGGCATCCATGCAGTTTTCAGGTCGCAATCAATGACAGGGTCATTGAGAGAGCACTAAATATGCAGTAGTGTCCACTCCAGCCTTGCGTACAATTCGGTGGCACTGACACCCAAAGGCACCAGCATTGCACTTGCTGTCAATGCAGGAATGTGGAGGAGGTAACATAATAAAATAATCCTGTCAGCTCACTATTCCCATTGAAGAACATTTTAGAATGCAGGCCAAATACTTTGAGCAGCAGGCTGATGTTTACAGAGAGGGAACACTGACTGAAATATGTATGAACCTTGCATGGCGGGGGCATGGTGGAATGTAAACAATTTTTCATCGATTTAACAGATATGCATAATCATAGAGAAGATGTAACGCACATCAGAGAGAGGTAGGACGAGAGTGAGGGAGACAGGAGGAGGAGAGAGAAAGGAAGAATACTTCAAGGCTCCAACTTGGTATTCTGCCCTGCTTCCCAGATCAATTCAGAATGGAACCATGACCACTGTGGAAATAGCTAGGTATTTTATGTATATTTATATATTTCAGGAAGCCATTCTTTCCATAATGTACAATGTTGACATCCTTAAACCAAATACCAGCTGTTCTCACACCTAGTCATCAATCAATCAGCTAAATGGCACTCTTCCATTAAACAAAGCAGCTATTCCTCTGTTTTCATTTGGGTTAAATCAGGTCACTGCAAAAATGAAGTAAAATTAATTGGATTATTTTTAATACACAAGCCAACAATGTGAAATGATGAAGTCAAACTGTGGTGTGTGGACCATGTGAGGAACGCTGAGCAAACATGTTTTAAACCGTCTCTGCGTCTGTAGCCTGCTTTGCCATGCATACTGCCTTCCCTTTTAACCTAGCGAGAGAGAAGGAAGGAGCCCAAGGCTTTGTCCTTGCCAGTGCCCTTGAGAAACAACTGAAAGACAGACTCTGTAATCACGTGGTATCCTTTTTTCATACTGCACTGTTGTTGAGGTTAATGCGCACACCACAGTGATGGCATGATTAGAATCAGTGTTATTTTAGAGATACATAAGCTGTGATTGTTAGATATGCTGTAAGTTGAATTTGGTTAGGATAGGTGACACACGTGGAGCCTTATCCTCCAATGTCTGTAATAAAACCCTGTATCTAGAATAATTCCCATATTTCCGTTAGATAACAAATGTTATGCTCGCATTAAATTTAACATTGAATTCACACATGTTACCTTAAGAATGTATTTCAAACTAGGTGACCATCTTCTGGTGAACATCTTCATCTTCGTTTCGCCAGTTTGTTATTTGCCTTTTGAAATAGTTTGACGGTCTGAAGAAGCTTGTTTTTATGTTACATTCCATGTCTTGAATGTCTCTGAGAGATGAGAGAGACAGACAGAGGGAGAGAGAGAGAGAGTAACAGTCACATATACAATCTGTGTATGACAGAGCAGGAGTGAGCCCCCTCACACCCATCGTGAGGACCCCTTCAACCGAGTGACAGGTAGTCAGCGCAGCCAAATTCATTTTGGTGCCAGTGTCTCGCCTGGTGCTCATCCATATTGCAGCCTGCCTGAGCTTTCTCAGTAAGCCTCAGTGACACTCTCATTAACCCTGGGAGATCCGCCTATAGGAGCGCCCCGCTATCGCTGCCACACGCCACCCCCGCGGATCATCTGTTTTCAAGGGACAGGCTGAAAATATCACCGCCGGCTTGCCGTAGATACAGTATCAACGTTTGTTGGAGATGATTATCTTTACCTTGTGCGATAATTCCTCAGGAGTCTTTCATATGTGTTATCCATTGCTGCTCTCGTAAAATAATCTGTACAGTTTTCTGAAAGGAAGCAGCTGTTAAGATTACATGGGACAATCTTGGTGGTGTAACCATCAATCTATGAGGAACCTAACCCCCTTTCATGATCTCTCTAATACTTAATTTCAATTGTACAGTATGCAAAAAACAACAAAAACATTTCTATTTTTTTCCAGGTACAGTATAGGGACTTCTTCAGGTGTAAAATTTGTATTCACAAATCTGGCTTAGTGATGATAAAGCTATTTGTTAAAGCTGCAATCTGTAATTCAAACAAAAACAAAGTGGGCTCCACTTTTATGGTAAGCAGCTTGAGGGATGGGGCTGGAGGGATGTATAGAATCAACTCTCAAATACAGAGACAGAGCTACGGTATGGATCCAATAAGGACGGACCAGCCATAAGTTCAAAACTATATTTAATAACTATAATCCTATCTTTTGAAGCTATACGGTGTTTGTTAACAATTGCACAACAACTGATACAATTGTGATCTGATAAAAGGGTTCCAGGAGGTTAAGGGTTAACACATACACATGGTTGCCATCTTGTGTTACCCTCGGTTCCTCAAAAAAAACTTGATAGCTAGCATTGAAGAAATCGTCCAATCCTGGTTTAACCAGCTAATGTGTTGAAGAATCAATGGCTGTATATGTATATAATTCATTTGAATAAGAAGGTGTGTCCAAACATTTGACTGGTACTGTATATATATATATACTGTACATCTTTAATTAAAAAGTCCAAAAATGGATGTAAAATTACTGATGACCCCTTTTTAAGTCCAGTAGGATCCTACCCTATACAAATCATCATTAGCTTTAATAACTTCAAATGCTTCAGCAGAAAAAACTGTTGATCAGATGTTCCTCCCCGAACTGTGGCACATGGTAATTGTCCCGTTCTTCAGACAGTAAAACGACGTGCCGTCCTCTGGAGTGCCCTGCAGTATGGGCTGGACAGCTGCAGCTGCTGTTCAAACCTGTTGAGGAGATAAAACACAGTTATCAGAGAGGCGGACAGAAAAGTGGAGAAGAGAAACATGTCTGTTTTTTTTGTTTACTATAGAGACAGGGTCTGAATACCAATGGGGATAAACCTTCAACTAGCCAAAAGCTACAGTCTCTCTCCGTTAGACCCCCGGAAATAACAAAAAAATTGGACAGATAAAATACATCCTGCTGCCAGTAGTTTCATGGAAATTGAACAGGAGGCAGCCCATTTTTCAAAGCAAACATTTAAGAGACTGGCTGTGGTTGGAAATGAGACTGGAATGATGGGGCTGTCAATTGAATTAAAATTGCCGTCTGATGTGAGCTGTGATCACACAAATCGCCAGGAGTCATGGTTGTGTGATGGTGTCTGGGTCACATACAAAGTGGTGGTGATGCGGAGCAGTGTGGAGGAGAACGAGGGGACCTTGCTGTACCATATGGACCAGAAACACTGTCCTGACAACATGAGTAACACCAGCGGGCTGTTTAGTGACATCACATGCTGAACATGTGATGTCTGACAGTGTCTGTGTGTGTTTTCAGGTATTGAACATGACAGTGTTTGTGTGCGTTTGCAGATGCTGAACGTGACAGTGTCTGTGTGTGTGTGTTTGCAGGTGCTGAACGTGAGCGTGTCCGAGGGGGAGGTAGTGACCGTGGAGGACATGGGGGGACGGGAGCCCTCCATCCTGGCCAACGAGTCGGTCCTGATGAGAGGCCTCGTGGTGCGTAGCTGGAGCAACCAGATATCCGTCCGTTTCCGCAGTGACCAGCAACCCCGCCCCGGCTCCCTCCTGCTGCGTTACCAAGGTGAGGTCACCAACCTTGAACCCTTTACCTCACACCGCCACTCACTCACTCTCACCTCCCCTCTTCACCGCATTAGTGCCCCTCGCCCTCTCTAATGTACCTGTGATTAACACACTGATGCGTACTTGCTACAACAATGCTTTTGAAAACGGTGGCACAATGCAACCCGGGCCTCGCCCCGCCTTCGCCAGAGCCTCTTTATGCTGATCGCTCTCGACGCTTGTAAACACGGCTCACTCGTGTTCGCCCTGAAAATATGACAAGGGGCTGTCATGGCAGCAGTGTAATTACATGGGAGAAGTATTGTTCTAATAGACATTTACAGGGCTGTCAGATAGCAGAGGGCTGGTGGGGGCCCCTACTCCTCATCCCACCGCTGTGTTTCATGTGACAACCCGAGTAGGAGGAGGAAGAGGGAATAAAACAATAACAGCGTTATTCTTTTGTCTCTGTAAACTAATGAACTATGACAGGCTGGCGGAGGAATACGGGCTTGTAACGGGACTCTAGAATAGAACATAGAACACAACATCCCTGCCTGTTCCACTCCTGTCCTCTGTCTTTTTGGCAAGCGAGCAGTAAATGAGTAGTAAATGAGCGGTAAATGACAGTAAATGACAGTAAATGACAGTAAATAAGCAGTAAATGACAGTAAATGAGCATTAAATGACAGTAAATGACAGTAAATGACAGAGGTCATGGACAATACAGCCATAATTATTGAACTCTTCAGATTCGCCACCCATTTAATACCGCAAAGATTTCTAACTGTTTTCTGCATTATGTACAGTACAGCATTTTACATCCATAAACAATAGATTAACCTGACAAAACAGTGACTGCATGAGTAGTTTTTATGATCAATACAACTTACATAATGTGTGATTATTACGTCTGCGGTGCACTTTTTTTCATTCCGTAAAGACAAAGTAAACCGATGTCGTGACCTGGTGATGGCGACAGTATGTTTTCCACACCCGCACAGGAGCAGAGTGAAGCAGAGACGGGATGGGGTCAGACGTGGGTCAGACGTGGGTCAGACGTAGGTCAGACCACTGTGAGTCCACTGTGAGTGACGAGAGGGTTCTAATGGACTGATGAGAGGTGGCTCTAATGGATCAATTATCCCTACCTGTGCGTCATGAAGGCAGCTTGCCTGTGGGTGTGTGGGTGTCCCAGACAGCCTTGAAAGGTTTAACGAACGCTGTATTGTAATACAACACGCTTCACACCATTATGAGAGTTGAAACTCCCGTTTGTCACTGCTGGAAATGCATTGTCAGTCGTATGAATAGGTAATAAAGTGGGACCTTTGTGCACTGTATTGACGTTGTTCTTTTGATTCTGAAGGATTGTGTGGAGAGAGAAAAGCCTCCGTCAGAGCAGGACCCTGTAATGAGCCCGTGGGTGATAGAGAGTGCTCTGCTGTTCTTTAGCAATTCTCCCACACACCTTCCAAACGCCGCTGTTCATATGTATGGACGGTGTGAACACCGTTGAACTGGCAGCGCAGACCGCTTTATTGAGGTGAACATTAAAGATTCATGTCTCTCAATAATTCACAAAGAAACAGGAGAATAGCGGCTATGCCCTGGAGGATGGAGGCAAACAAACCATATACTGTAGGTGAATAGCGATGGAACGCTAGAAGAGAGGAGAGAGATCTGACCATAACTGCGGTTCAGAGACAACAGAGAAGGCCATGCATGTCAAATGTTAAAATTCACAGATTCCTGCATCTGATGTTCAGTTGGGGGGAAAAAACAGTATATGAACTCTGAAAGACTGAGTCATCTTTATCTCAATGTCTGGGTTGGTGAGGGCCAGACTGGTCCTTTAAGAAGCGCCACTCACAACGATAGAAAGAAAGCTGTGCTCAGTCAATGAGTTGGCGCTCACCCATGAGTGCCGTTATACGGGGGGGCGGGGGGAAACACCACAGAGCCTCCCGTGGAGCATCCGCCCACTCATAATCGTCAGACAAACAGTTGCATAACAATCAGGGACGAAGGGAGGGAAGGCTATCAGCCTCTCATGAAGCGTGGTGGGGAACGAAATACACCACGTTGAAGTGA
>NC_137689.1:21163434-21165934 GCF_963989245.1 Nansenia antarctica | reverse complement strand
ATTGCAGGTCATAATCAGTAACATTGATTTGCTGTAGTAAAGTCACACAAGCTGTATGTTACAGATAACTAATTCAACCTGCTGTATCAGGTTAGAGGATTAGAATATTTCAAGTCAATATTTAAATGATTTGTGATACTTTTAAGAGTCCAAGTTACTCAAGAGCCACTTTGCGATGTTGTAGAATCTCAAAACGATCATTCAGTTTGGCCCTATACTATATACTATACACACTATGCGTGTGTGTGTGTGTGTGTGTGTGTGTGTGTGTGTGTGTGTGTGTGTGTGTGTGTGTGTGTGTGTGTGTGCGTGCGTGCGTGCGTGCAGGGATACATGTGTTCATACTAGAGCAAGGATAAGGGTTACGGTTAGGTTAGGGTACAGTAGCACTTTACATTAAAGAAGCAGCCAAATCTACTATAAAGTGTATGCTGTACTATCAACAAACGACTACTAGGGCTCTGCTTCTCACGTAAAGTAGTAAGTAAAGCTTTATTTATATAGCGCCTTTCGTACATGAAATGCAAGTCAAAGCGCTTAGGGTGTGCAGTGTGCACCCACCCATCACACAGCCAGACAGGCAGGCACCGCTGTCAGTGAGCCACGTTAATCTACCTTTCCTCATCAATACCTATTGACCTTGGCCGTTGATGAGATGAGATGTTAATTCCAGCTCCCGATACTGTACCTGTCACTCAGAGCAGGCCCGCACCCCCCTCCTCTCTCCCCCCCTCCCCCTTCTGCTGGGGCAGAAATAACAGAGGACATTACCCAAGCTTCTGTTGCCCGGGGCCCAACCATCACCTAATCTGCCTGGCTGCATCCCACGATGGAGCCATTACTTGTAATAGCAAAACAATCAGACTTTATGGCCCAGTACGACGTACAATGGGAATGGAGGGCGGGATGTAATTTAATTTTTCCAGGACTGGATCCACACACATTAAGACTGTGTGCCTCCAGCACCTCCACTAACTGTACAGGCTCAATGTGAGATGGAGATGGCGGTGTGATAATGGCAATGACTGGGCTCAGTGGAGCCAGTGATAAAGTAGGAATTGAATGGATGACCTAGGGCGACCGGACTCGTGCTCTGCGGCTCATTGATTTACCGCAGTGAAAGACTTGGCTGCTTCATTATGGAGGATGTTAGTGCAGGAAGAATGACCCGGCCTGTTTGATTGGCACGGGGGGCTGTAATGCTCCTCAGGATGTGATTAATGATTCAAGTTTGATTGATTGACTGTTGATTGGTATTTGATTGAATAGATTTGAGTGGTAAAAAAACCTGGAGGGTTGGGCTTTCTTTCGATATTGCGTAAAAAAAAAAGAAGAAAAAAGTCAAAGTCGAGCTGTAGCAATCAAAACACAGTAGCTAGTTAATCCGTCGTGACGTAGACCCTGTCATATCTATGAGCTCCTGCAGGCGAAGTGTGTAACCCAACAAAGTGTCCAACTCTTTATTACTGTGTCCGAATTGTTCCAACGCTATTACTGCCAACGATATAACGGTGATATCCTGTCGGTGTCAGTTTTTGCGGCCCTGAACAGTTGATTATACAGTGAGCCAGGTGAAACGATGATTTAATGCTCCATTACTGTCTGGAGAGTCGTACACAGGTTTATGAGGGCATTTTATCATCCGTCAGAGCTGCTGCACCAGCTGTGACACTGACTCACAGCCACCTGTACTACATCAAATAAACAACACGACTAGCACAACACAATGGGAGAAAGTCCAATTATAGTACGTAGAAAAAAAAAGCCTAAGTGAATCCATCTAAACACACAGACAGTAAAAACCATTGCCGTTGTCATTCGTATTGAGTCTGATTGCTCAGGGAGAGCGCGTCCTCTACACTCAGCACTAATATCCAAATGTGCCCAGGCTGGGGTGGGAGAGGGCTTTGGTATTAAATTGCCTTTCCCAAAGTGTACTTTTCCTTAATGCCTCGTGTCGGGCGGCAGCGGGCTGTAAAACTGCTAGCTTTAATGCGGATGTTCATATGCAGTCATGAGGAGAGAGGGATTTAAAAGGCAGTGATTATGCCGTTTGAATGGGTTCTGGAATGCTTAACCATTTTATGTATCGACAGCCTAATGCTCCCATCCTCAGTCACTGCACACTCAGGTAGCGCCCCACAGCAGTTGCCTATGGCGGGATGTGTGTGTGTGTGTGTGTGTGTGTGTGTGTGTGTGTGTGTGTGTGTGTGTGTGTGTGCGTGTGTGTGTGTGTGTGTGTGTGTGTGTGTGTGTGTGGGAAGGGGGGGGGGGGGGGGGGGGTTGTTGGTTAAAAGTAAAAGGAGGCAGTAAGTATGATAGGTTTGTTTGAAATGTTTTTACCTGCGTGTTGATACTGTATAACTGACGGTAACAGCTTATTCTATTCTAATGCTTTGCTCGTGGAAATGAATTTTAACTTTGAAGTGACACACCTGCATCTTGTGCTTCTTTATTTATTTTTTGTACATCCAATGTTACTGTTATTTTTTATTTATTA
>NC_137689.1:21095934-21150934 GCF_963989245.1 Nansenia antarctica | reverse complement strand
TTTTTCATGCTTTTATATTTCTGGAGGGATAAACTGCTTCTGCAGCAGTTGGACCCCTTTGAGCAATCTTGCTTACACTTGTGCGGAAGCAGGGAGTGTGTGTGTGTGTGTGTGTGTGTGTGTGTGTGTGTGTGTGTGTTTTGTTAACACAGCTGCCTACAGGCTTACTCCACAGTTGCCCCAGGCACTGATCTCAGTCATGTATTAACTAAACCACCACATCAGTCTGTTGCTGTCTCCTGCTCCTGCCTCTGCTTATCATTGCATATTTGGCCACTGTGTCACTTTTACATTTTCTGCCATTTAGCAGACACTTTTATCCAAAGCGACTTACAATTAGAGATTACGGGGACAGTCTCCCTGGAGTAACTTAGTAAGTGACTCAAGGAAACACTAGTGGTGGTGTTCCCACCCAATCACTGCCTGCTCCTGGCCCATAACCCTGTACATACATGTTGTATAGGCAAAAAATATAGGGGTAGTGGTAGCTAATGGGTCGTGAGTTGAACCGGTGATCAGAAGGTCATGAGTTCAAATCCCACCACCACTAGTGAGCCCTTGAGTAAGGCACTTAGCCCTAAATTACTCCAGGGAGACTGTCCCTGTAATCTCTAATTGTAAATCGCTTCAGATAAATGGCAAATGGTTCAAATGTAACACCATAAGCTGTGCTTGGTGTGCATGGATCTAGACACTCAACGGATCCATGTCAAAGCTATCACTTCCACAGCCTGTCATTGTCATCCCGCAGACACATGCTGCTGGAGAGCCTTGCCCCAGGGTTCTGTCAGAAAATGCAGGCCTAATTTGTTCTTGTGCCTGTCCCGCAGACAAGTGGGACTACTTTGTCAGGCATCACCTCATTTGTCTCTCATCTCTTGCTTTGCCGTCCCTTATTTGTATTCTGGAGTGAGAGTCAGAGAGTTAGTTGAGCCAAATCTGTCTCCAGGCACATTGAGCCAGCAGACTGTGGCATGTGAGGCAGCCTCTCTCCTGGTGTTTGTCTCCTTGCTAACATCCCCTCCGGTGGGCATCGTCCTCCTTAATAAGTCCTGATTCAGTAACTGATTGGAGTGATCCAACACAATCCATCAACACACACACGAACACACACACGCACGCGCACACACACACACACACACACACACACACACACACACACACACACACACGCACGCACACACACAGGTCCTAAAGTCCTCTTCATCCCTACTCCCTACACCCCTGTACAGTTTCTCTACTGTAAATTATAATAATAATAAAATAAAATAAAATATATATATAACATAATCCTTCCTTGTTCTAGCATTGTGACTACCAATGGCTCCTGGTCCTTGTATGGATTTTTTGGGGTTATGATGACTCATGTATAGACGATTCACTTGCTTTAGACAAATGTACTTGAGTCTGCTAAATGTAAAACATTTAAACACACACGCACACACACTTCAAGGACGTCTGACGGAGCTGAAAGCGAAGAGAGAGACAGAGAGAGAGAGAGAGAGAGAGAGAGAGAGAGAAAAAAAAGAGAAAGAGAATCCCCAAACGACAAAGCAGAACTGAGCTGTGTTGAGCCGTGCAGGGCCACACCCAGCTGGGGTTGAGAGGAACGGATTAGAAATGTGATTTTCAGGCAGCACAATCAAGCAGGAGGATTAATCTGCGGGAAGTGAGGGAAGTGAGGGAAGTGGGGGCAGGGGAGGTGGAGGGGAGGTGGAGGGGAGGGATCCTAATGACCATTTAAAAGTCAGTCCTGCGGGTACCCATCCTTAAAAAAGTCATGTGCACTCGCTCATGTAAATCCAATCTGGATTCAGAATAAATGTGGTCGCAGATGCAGGAGACAGGTGATTGATAGGTACAAGAGGAGCTCTTACCCATGGCTGTGTGCAGAACGCTGACACCCTCCCTTATCGCTCTTAAGCGCTCTTCTGCACAGAGCCTGTGAATATTAACATGGTCCATCCGTTGGACCCGCACACAAATCTGCACAGTGTCCCGCCCCCCCCTCCTCCCCACACACACACACCCACACACTTTTTCATCTTTGAATAAAGGTCAGGCTTTGCTCGCCAAAGAGGCCAATTACTCCAACTTCAATGTATGCAAAGGTTAACTCATTCTGAAGTTAGTCTCTTTTCACCTCTTACTTGATCTGAATAGCAACCAATAGCAACCATAGTTACACATAGCAACCAATAGTTAGAGTACCCAGTCCAGTAGACATTGTTTGAGCATCTGAAGTGAAATAGTTTACTCTAAGTAAGCAGGAATGAGTAAATGTGAGGTTCTTATTATACTCTTCTGCAAGTACATATTCAAGTACATATTCAAGTACATATTCATGAAAGGGCTCTGTGGAGAGTCAGACGGAGCACAAGCACATTATAACTGAATTATTTAGTGTTCATTTCCATCCGACGTAAACAGAATTTAGATTTCCCACAAAGCGTTGACATTTCCCTGCAAGTCATCTCTCCCTAGTCTCGTTTGGACAGGAACATTAGTGTGGAAAAATTACAAACAACAAAAAAGTTCCAGTATTCATGCAAGAGAATTAATTCGTTGTGGGAGGAATTAAGTTCTCTTTTGGTGGGCTCAATCACAGTGTTGCTCATCTATGCAACAACATTTATTCAGAGTGAGGTCAGTAAGACCCCTCTGTTTAGCAGGACGTGTTGAGTGACTCATGTCTCTTCCTGCAGTCTCCATGTGGGCAAGAATGACCTTCTGACCTTCTACGACGGTGACGACCTCACCGCCAACATCCTGGGCCAGTACAGCGGCACGCGACCTCGCTTCAAGCTCTACACCTCCATGGCTGATGTCACCATCCAGTTCCAGTCTGACCCCGCCACCAACATCTACGGCTACAACAACGGCTTCGTGGTCCACTTCTTTGGTGAGTCATGGTGTCTTGAAGCAAAAGAAAGAAAGAAGAAAACATTTACATCCTTTTTTTTGTATCTCAAGGTGACTTGCTACAGTGAATGACTTCGGTGGCAAGTTTGTCTATAGAAATAGTGAATACAGTGCTCTTTTTGAGTTGACTAACACAGGGCGAACAAAAAAAACTGAAATAACTTTCCATGGCTCAAAAGAAAGCCTCCAACATGAAGCTACAGGAAGCAGCCAGCGAGAGAAGGAGATTAATGACTCATAGAATGTACCACCATGCAGAGAGGACAGCAGGATCTAAAATGAAAAGCCAAGCTGTATCTGTCTCTCTCTATCTCTCCCTCTGAACAGACACAGGTGTATAGGATTAGAGAACATCAAACACCAAAAAAACACAATTATTGTGCTTCGCTTTGTCCACATCGGCTGTATTTGCCGAGGACCATACCCCCCCCCCATCCGCGTGTGCCACAGTCAGAGAAGAAAAGAGCAGAATGGGCAGTATCAAACCACCACCCGCTGCCCCCCCCCCCCCAGCACAGTGTGCAATCACTGCAAATTGATGACATTCTCTTTAACCCGCCGGAGCCTAATTCGCATGCAGAATGAACCACAGGATACCCTATGCTCGTCCAGGGTTGTCGAATGCTGAATTCAACTCAGATGATTTTCATCTGTTTTTGTATCAACTGTATGACACTGGTAGAGAGACACAGTCACTGTTGTTTGTGTATTATTTGCTGACTATAACCCCAAGTTATTCTGAGTGATGATTCTATATGATCACAGCAATTACAGTCTCCAATTTGAATGAAAAGTTTGAAAAGTCAATTTCTAAAGACATAAGTGACAGGTTCTGGTAAAAAAGTCCTCAAGTCAGGCAATGTCATTTTTCAGTTTTTTCCAAATTATGAAAGTGCAGATTGTATGCTTTCAAATGATGCGTCACACATCTGAAAATAGTTGAAGAAGATATGCTTATTTGAATGTTGGTACCCCTCAAACCAAATACCGGAGAAACTCTGAATCAAAACACACGCAAAACAGCTGCTAGTAGCTAGCAAGGAACATCATTATGAACATCTAACTGCATATTTAGCACATCACAACTTCATGATCGAACATCAACATGCTAAAAACACATAACTACACATAATTAGATGATCACACAGTTGTATCTTTGTTCTCCCGCTCCCACCAACCTCGCACACAGAGGTCCCCAGGAATGACACCTGCTCAGAGCTGCCAGAGATCACCAACGGTTGGAAGAGTACATCCCACCCTGACCTGATCCATGGCACAGTGGTCACCTACCAGTGCTACCCGGGGTACGATGTGGTGGGCTCCGAGATCCTCATGTGCCAATGGGACCTGACGTGGAGCGGGGACGTGCCCAGCTGTGAGAAAGGTGAGTTGGGAAAGAGTCCCATTCAGTAGCTATTGAACCATGATGCTCCAGCCATGATACCAAGACAAAAGGATTACCCGTAGGCTCATTTTCGCTCCACTTTATTGTTTCTGTCTGCTTTTATTATTATTATCTTCATTATTTATTCAACAATTCAGTGACAACACGGAAAACACATGGATACATTATATGATAATAATTGTGCTTTAAACCCACAGCAAAGTGCAACATCTGGCAGCCAGTCTTTAGCATCATATGGTTTTACAACCGCTGTACAACAAAGCAATTGTTGCTATGCAACATTTAACAAGAGACACAACGTGAATCAAGAACATAGATGATGGCATTTTTAAAACCACACGGGTGACTGCAATAATCACTTCCTGAAATCTGTTGCTGATCTGTGTGGGGTCGGCTGAGCAACATCAACTCTCAGATGGTTAAGCTGAAAACATGTTTGCGCAGCTTTTGAAGCGTCGAACGAATTACACTGTCCTTCAACACATGAACAATAGGAACATTCGATCGTATGAATTGGAATATGATCGTTCTGTCTGCATAACAACATCTGGCCTACGATGGGTAACCCACAAAAAAACCAAACCAGTGTATCTGCAGCCGCATAATTCAAATGTTTCGTATTCCATTTGAAGTCGGACCTTGATCCTCCTGGGGATCATATGGAAGCAGCAGCCAGTGGCTCTGTGTACTTGGTCTCAGTGCGCTTAACGACCTCTGACCTTTCTCTGATCCGTCTGTTAGAGAGAAAACCCAGGGCTTGTCTCTGCAGTTGTCTCCTGGGCCGTGTGCTGCTACGGCTGGGTGCATTCAATATCCAGCTCTGTGCTTCTTTAATGAGCTTGGTGGCTGATGGTGGAACACAAGCCACTGAGTATCCTGCATGGTGGGATTGTATGGGATTGGGTCACTATTGATTGAGTGACCGAAGATAAGATAAGGTGTGGTGTGATTATTGAAGATGGTCAGTGTGTGTGTGTGTGTGTGTGTGTGTGTGTGTGTGTGTGTTTGTGTGCGTGTGCGTGTGCGTGTGCGTGTGCGTGTGTGTGTGTGTGTGTGTGTGTGCGTGTGCGTGTGCGTGTGTGTGTGTGTGTGTGTGTGCAAGTGCGTGTGCTGCATTTGATGCATCCTCTGTTCATCCATTTTCCTGTGTTCCCCTGCCTGTGTGATCAGTGATGACGTGTCCGGATCCTGGGAACGTGGAGCACAGTCGGAGGGTGGTCACCGGGTCACGCTTCATTGTGGCCTCAACTGTGCAGTACATCTGTAACAAGGGCTACTCCTTATCAGGCAGCGGCCTGCTCACCTGCTACACCCGAGACTCGGCCAACCCCAAATGGAGCGAGAGGCTGCCCAAGTGTATCCGTAAGTGACAGAGAAGCTGCTTCTGGTCCACCACACACAGGCACGCACACAGGCACACACAAACAAGTACACACACAGGTACGCACACAGGCACACACAAACAAGCACACACATAGGCACGCACACACACACAGGCACACAGGCACACACATAGGCCCACACACACACACAGGCACACACATAGGCCCACACACACACACAGGCACACAGGCACACACAAACAAGCACACACATAGGCCCACACACACACACAGGCACACAGGCACACACAAACAAGTACACACACAAGCACGCACACAGGCACACACAAACAAGCACACACATAGGCCCACACACACACAGGCACACAGACACACACAAGCACACACACACAGGCACTCACACACACACACACACACACACACACACAAACACAGACAGACAAACACTCAGAAACATTTTAGTTTGGTTTGGTTTTATGGAACCATGGTAGGGCTTTCAATAACAATCATCAGTGTTTTTCGGGGAGTTTATTTAACACTCTATCTCAGCACAGAACTCTCGCCGGGGGACATTGTGGATCAGTGGAGGCTGGTGAAAATTGAGGAGGATGGGAGACTTGGTAAATCGATAGGGCGCACACCGCACACAGACCGCAAAAGCTTGTTTCAAACATTGTCTAAGACTAATGACTTGAACCTAAAACGTTTACAAAAGACATTTATCGTTAAATATGATGGGGAATGGGACAGTTAATGGGACAATCTAGGGAATGGCAGTGTGCCAGGGTCATGGATGGAGGAGCTCAACTCTTCCGCTTAATGCAGGAGAGGATTGTACCATGAAGACGAACACCACCAAAATCATAGTGTTTGAGTGTTTCAAGTTTCAAGTTTTAAGTTTCAAGTTTTATTGTTAGGTCACATTACACAAGTGAGTAAAATTCTTAGGCTTCGGTTCCTGACATTGCAGCACAAAGACAAATAAGGCAATAAGTCAAGATAAATAAAGTGGCAATAATTATAAGACATAAGTGACAGTTGGACAAGTGAGAAGTTGTAGGAGACAAATAAGACAGGACACCAAAACTATTGCACTCGCAGGCAGTGGGTGTAAGAGGTAGTATTGAGTAAAGTGACTGTGTCCTTAAGAGTAGGTCATCTGTATACATGGGATGTGCTTGGGGATAATAGTAATTTGTCTTCAGTAGGCTTGTTCATGAGCCTGATCGCCTGGGGGAAGTAGCTGTTGGTTAGCCTCGGAGTTTTGACCCTGAGGCTCCGGAAAAGAGGCTTCGTCTTTTGGACGGCATCCGTTTGAACAGACTGTGGTTGGGGGGTGGCTGTGTGTGACTGACGCTACATACTAGCGATGAGATTACTGGACAGGGTTACTCATAGTGCTTGGAGAGGGAGAGGAAAGGCTAATTCTTCAGGGGATGAGATCGGATGCTCTTAGTGAAAACTGTAAAGAGGTAGCCTGAAGGCACGCTGACTTCCTTTCTGTAATCTCCACCAACCTTCCACTTTCATTGAAGACCTGTCAGCTGTCTCGCTGGCTCAGATAAAAGGTGGCCTTGTTTGGAGAATGATCTATCGAGTGGGGAGATGATGTGTGACACAGCATGCATACCCAATTAGCACCGGAGCAACTCGAGGATGAAAATTAAACTGAGAGTGTTTTTCTTTTCAGCCGAGGGAGAACAGGTGCAGAATCAATATGGCTTATGTAATAAGAGCTGTCCCCTGCTGTTCAAACAGGACAATGATATACCCTGACTCTTCATTGTCGCAAAGTAATTATAGAAGCTGGAGACAATCCCAGGTAAATTACCACACAGAGAGACTGAAGCTGGGGTCGGACAATGCCTGCCTGGCTGTCAGGACATGGACCTCATGTGCCTTTTGATAGCCAACTCTGCTGGTGTCAAACAGCATTACTTTTCCATAGAATGGAAACAATTCCAGGGAGCAGCCTGTGTGAAATTGTTGCTATGAGGACTGACGTTTTGACAAGAGGAATGTGAGCAGGGGATCGTCCTGTCTAGGAGGCGTGCTGTATAGAGTAGAGTTGCAGGGCCCACAGTGACATCCTCTCTGTCTGTGTGTCTTGCTGTGTGCAGCCGAGAGATACGAGCCCTGCCGGAACCCGGGGGCCCCCTCCACCAGTGTGCAGAGCTCAGAGAAGGCTTTCTACCAGGCAGGGGAGAGCCTCAGCTTCTCCTGCCGCACGGGCTATGAGCTGCAGGGGGAGCCCACCATCCGCTGTGTCCCTGGACACCCATCACAGTGGAGCGGCAGCCCCCCTGCCTGCAGAGGTACAGTAGACTGTCCCCAGGGCAAAATAATAATAATAATAATAACAATAATAATAATAATAATAATAATAACAATAATAATAATAATAATAATAATACAACATTAGGGTTAATAAAACATATAAACAAATAATATGATATAATATGATATGATATGGCTCAGTTCCATGATGTGTAAGGCAGATAGCTGTGCTTAATAGTTTTGGGGGTTTTTTACAACAAAAAGCGATGAAGAGAAATATAAAACAAAAGACAAAAACTAAAATGTATTAATTTCGCTGTTGCACAGAGTACTCATGGCAGTTATTGTTTTAAATCTTTTATAGCACATACATCCCAGTCCCAAAATGAACACAGGCTGGATGGTGAGTACAGTACAGTAAATGGACTGTATGAAATTTGGTGATACCACTAAAATGCCAATACAATTATTCTGGCCATAATATGTTTCATATCTATGTTTAGTTGCCAGCCCTGACTACGGAGGCATGGAGGGGACAAACATTGCCATCGCCGTTCTGATTCCTGCCGCAATCGTCCTAGTTGTTATCCTTGGGATCTACATCTACTTTGCAAAGTGAGTGTGAGAAAAAACAGAAGATCAATATTGTGAAAGATGTTGCTAACATGTGTAATTCAGTTGTGACTAGACTCTGCTCTGGAGAGTGGGTCTACTCCAGGGGAGGCTGGTGGAGGTAGGAATCGGAGGACGGGCTCATTGTAAATGCATGGAACGGAATGAGGAATGGTATCTATCCATTCCATACATTACAATGAGCCCATCCTCTGATTTCTACCTCCACCAGCCTCCGCTGGTCTACTACTACAGCGCATGATAACACACATGTCTTTCTCTGTTCCATCCCAGACTTCAGGGGAAGTCACTCAGAATGCCCACATCATCCCTGCCTCCATATGACAACATGACAGAGGAGTCAGCCTTTAACAACGCAATCTATGAGACTGGAGTAAGTACGGATGTTATGCATCTGCGAGACGTGGACTCCCAGAACACCATTGTCCTGTCCTGATTCATCTCCATCCAGCTGCCTGCCTGTCTGCCTGCCTGCCTGTCATCTCATGTTTAACCAGCAGAGGGCACTCTTCACCTCATCGCCCCCTATCTCATCCAGCCACACAGCTATGAGGCTTTCAAATTGATGTTTAGTGGTGAATGTAAACTTGACAATCCTTCGCCAACTGGCTGGCTCTCAAAGCCTTCTAAACTCTTGAACCCTCCATTTTGAACCTGAAAAAAGTTTGTTTACGATAGAGAGAAAGGGATTGGAACAGCAACAGAAACATTCCTTGCGGATGTTTACTTTTGTGTTTAACTACGGGAGGGTTGAGTGTCAATTTTGCACTATAATAGAAATAGACACAAGACATTGGTCAGCCTGCATTGCCTCTGATTGTATTCCTGGAGAGAGGATGAATGTCACAGATCATTGTGGAAATGAAGGTTAAACGCATACAGTAGCAGTTCAACTCATCCCCATTGACCTGTGATTGAAAGCTACCCTGTGTATTGGGGTCTTGATAGCACATAATCTTTTGATAGTGAGAGTTGAGAGACCCTTTTTGTATGGCTCAATACACAATCATCAGAGTTATTTAATTGCATCGCAAATGAGAAATGTGCAATAATAGAATCAGTATTATAGTATTTTACAGATCTTACTTCTTTGTGTTGCATTTTTTTGAAACTTTAAGAGCACTTATCAAAAACACCCTGTCCCAGACCCCTGAAAGCAAGCTTAGAGTAGTGAATTCATAATTCATACAGTATATGCATCTATCACATCGTTTTGTGTTCATTTTATGTGTGTGTTCATATGTTGTATTGTGTTTTATGGACGTGTTTTGAAATACAGTATGATGGAGCATAAGGCCACCCACATGTCTATCATTGTGTTGTGGAATCATCCACTCTGTTACAGTGTTAAAGTGATGTGATGCATTCAACCTTGTCTTGGGGAAAACTAGACTTCAGCTGAAAACTGGAATGTGTACTGTACAGTACATAGATACCATATAAGGCAAGGTATTTGTCATGTTCTGGACTCAATTGTGACTGGTCCATGCTCTACCCTCTCCTCCTCTTCCCGTCAGCCCCGGAAGACTCTCTGTGATTACTAATGACTGTCTGTCTGTCCCTCCTCGGCCGTGCTGCAGAGGGACAACAAGGTGAGGCGTCCTTCAGATGGAGATTGGCCATCCTAGAGAGACACACACTTAACACATTGTCACCTGTCATCATGACTGCATCCATCCGTTTGTCAGCGGTACCTC
Source organism: Nansenia antarctica (assembly GCF_963989245.1). Taxonomy (NCBI): domain Eukaryota; kingdom Metazoa; phylum Chordata; class Actinopteri; order Argentiniformes; family Microstomatidae; genus Nansenia; species Nansenia antarctica. The sequence goes on along the minus strand of NC_137689.1, from coordinate 21,140,657 downwards.
TCCCAGCCAGCTGTCTACTGTCCCAAACAGCACTTTGTGGAGTTAATGAGTTCTCTTGCTCTCTCTCCCTCTCTCTCTCTCTCTGTCTCTCTCTGTCTCTCTCTGTCTCACTCTCCCTCTCTCTCCCTCTCTTTCTCCCTCTCTTTCTCTCTCTCTCTCTCAATGTCAATAACGGACATAATCGCTAGCGTAGCACTGTTGTTGATGAATGTAGGGAGCAGTCAAATCAAATAAACTTTATTTATATAGCACATTTTATACAGGAAGAATAAGAAGAGTAAATACAAATATAAAAAGAGAATAATAACAGTATTACAGCCATGGAACAGTCAAACAGTAATAGCAGAAATCTATGAATTGTGTAGCTGCAATGCAATGATGCCCAGTCTACTTCATGCTTTCACTTGTGTTTACTTTTGTCAATCAGTTCAAAACAATATAAATTAAAGATGTTTTGTTCAAATCATGTTGTTCTTTTTATTTCAGTCTGCAGACTTGTGTCAGTGATTCAGTTCTACCCATTGATCATGTTTGTGACACATTCTGTCTTTTTTCATGTTTTCATGTTCTTTACCTTCAGTAGCATGTAAACCATAATGACAACAATTGATCGTGGGGTGTTACTCATTTGTAGATGGGGAGATAGTTTGTAAGGTCTCACTCTCAACCTAAACATTTCTCAGATAGTAATATACAGTAGCTTTGTCCATGTTCTACTTTTGATGAGTGTGTGTTTGTTTGTTTTTCACAGAATAAAAGAGATTATGAGGTGTCCATTTAGACACCTTTCAGCAAAGATAATTCAAGCTTTGCCTTTTGGAACCTTCTCTGCATCTATCATCTTCCCTGCGATGACTTCAGCTGGTATTTCCCCTTCTCCATTCCCTCCTTTTTGTGGGTTTTTGTAAATATCTTTTCCAGAGGACCACTACCAGAACTTCAAATATGGTGGATCGACATGGTGTTATTTTTGTAGTTGTTTAACTGCTGATGGCCTTTCCTTAGTGCTTATACATTTTTTATTTCATACTGAGGGGAGAGGGTCCATTTTTATTTAACTGTGTTTTTTTGTTTTTTCTATCTAACTGTGTTTTTTTGTTTTTTTATCTACCTGTGTGTTTTTAAATTTTAGAAGAGAAATGAGAAGAATGAATGTAAATGCTAGTCACTTAGCAACGGTCTTGATTTGTATACAGTACAGTGAAAAAAATGTTCACGTATCAATTTCTTAGTACGGTAATATTTTTCTTTTGGCATTACAATTCCACCATTCTTCATATTGGCACTTTGAAATGTCTGTATACGTTTTCTTTTTCAATATCACTTTGTAAATAAACTGCCTGTCCCAATATGAGGATGTCTTGATGCTGACTGCATAACCAAAATTGTGTTTTTGGTCATATTACTCATGGTTTTGTTGAGTTGTTCTGGTGTGTTAATCACAACCTATTCATTACATCACACTGTTAATGTTACGTAATGGGAATAGTTGTCTTTGTTGTGGTTTACAGAACAGGTCAATACTCCACAAAATGTCAACATCTCATCAGTGTTCTCTTGGTTGTGCTATATGCATTCTGAGTGTCAGAATATGCAACAATCCAATGACAAAAGGTAATAACAGTCAAGACACTGTAGGCCTAAATAAAGTTGCTGTTTTGTGTGGTGGCCTTAACATTAATCAAATGAATCAGATAATTTTCATGGGCCACCGGGTATCACTCCATGCCTATTAGGCCTGTCCTACTGTCCTGGAGATGAGGAGAATTGATCTGCATATGGCTTGCTTATGACCCATGTTGACATTATTGGGCAGATATCAGATCTTTTTGTGTGTCCTGTTTGTAAAACAAAAAATGTCTATCCATTTTCCTCCAAACTGAGTTGGCAAAGTTATGGTAGCTTTTTTAAATGCTTTTTTTGTTTGCTTATGTTATGTCTCAATAAATGTTTAAATGTTCTCACTTGGTATCATTATGTTATGTATAGTCCATTAGGTCATAACCTTTGAGTTAGTATATAAATGATGACAGCTCAGCAATTGTAAATTCAGAAGTTGTAAAGTGGGTGTATATTTTATTACTCTGATCTGAAAAAACAGCATTACTGTGAAAGATTCCCCAAGAGACAGATTACATTGATTGAAATTGGTCATGTAATTGAGTTTCAGAACTATCATTGTGAAATTGAATGTGAAATTACTTTGTCCACAAGCGTAAAAATGCACCTTGGATATGAGTTCGTTAATAAATCTTCTTTGGGGGGACTGATACATAAATAACACGTAACCCAAAATAAAGTTTGCAAGATATCTGTTTAACTGGAGTTCGTCTTTCATTCATTGTCCATTATCTTGGTTTTATCATTTCTTAGGCAGATATCTCAATTTGGCCCAAATATCACTTAGGCAATGATGCTATGAGGCATATTGCCCTATCTCTGTTGACACTGCCCTGGATGATGCAGAAGCGCTTTTTAACTACGACACAAGTCCGTTCCAACCACCGCCAGCTACAATAACCTTTCATCACATATCACCACAGTGAAAATATCAATATTTCTTATTGGGCAGCATTTTCTAAAAATGTTTGTTCTTGCACAGAACAATGGTTGCAATTAAATGTTGTGTCTTTGTCCAAACCAGCATGATAAGTAGATAAACTTTGATTCCTGTCCAGAGTCTGTGGACGATCGTAAAGTCATTTTGAAAGAAATATTAGACCATGACCAGGACAATAGGTGGCCAGCTATTTTTACTGTGGCCCGTTTTTCACTGGAGCATGAGTTCAGACATAGAGAAGGCAACATTGCCGTTGAAAACAACGTCTCCCAACTTGGTTAAAGACCAAAAGCATGACATCTTAGAGAGACTTGCATACAGTGACAAAGAGTTTGGGAAAGTAGCTGCAGCTCTAGTTTTCCAAACACCCCTGTCTGAAAGAGACTGGATCCGAGACTGGCTGGTACGGATGGAGGTTTCTCAACGAAACGGCATGTATTCAGCCTTCTGTCCGAAAGCAATTCATTCGAAAGCAAACAGGCGCGCAATACTGGGCCCAGTGCGCACATCCCTTGTCCGCTCTTTTTACGCACTGACATTTTTCACCCAAACGTGCACTTGCCTCGTATGCAATTCTTAAGTAGACATTCTTAGTTTATAAAGACATGAAGATAAAATAGCTAACGGATGTTATTGAATACTATAGCCTATTCAATATTGGGACGTAAAGTATCTCTACAATATATAATTTTCAATTTCGCAAGTCACAGTAGGGACGGCGTTTTTAAAGCCCATTATGTCTGAATGTGTGGGCCAACAACATCATTTGTATAAGACCTTCTTTTAAAAGCAATTTTGCTAAGACTTCTTTTACTGTAGCTAAATGTGTCGCATATAGAATTTAGGAAGTGGTTACTAAGAGTTACGAAGAATCCGAATCCATCTCTTCGATACAGCATCACAATGACAGCATCACTATACAAACACATTCTTATAACTTCTGAAGAACTCCATAATTTAGTTCTTCTTTGCTTGCGATCAAGACAGTCACACAGTGATAACCTTATATTTTTGAATATTAATTACGGACGAAAATGGACTACCATTACTTTCCAGGTGAGAATACGAAATTATAATTTAAATTGTAGTTTTAAAATGCAGTCTTGTATTGAAAATGTAAATCTTGGGGCATGGGGATATCATTGAAATATAGGTGAAATTGGCTCAAATCAAAGTATACAGTTTTTCTTGTTACCAAGCAATACAAGAAACAAATACTTAAGCAATATCACACGAGAGGGAGTGTGTTATACTGAATATCAGCACGGCTGTGATTCGGTCATAGGTACTAGGCCGCAGGCCCCCCCCAAGCGCAGGAACAGCACGCTGTGGTCCGAGACGCTGGACGTCAGCCAGAAGGGAACCTTCTCCACCAAGGAGATCAAGAGGCAGGAGGCCATATTTGAGCTGTCTCGCGGAGAAAAGTACTTGATTGAGGATCTCCAACTCGCACGCAAGGCGTACCACCACCCCATGCTGAAGCTGTCCATCATGTCGGAGGAGGAGCTGAGCCAGATCTTCGGGGAGCTGGACGCCTACATCCCGCTGCACGAGGACCTGCTGGCCCAGTTGGGCCGGGCCACGCGCCCTGACGGGACCGTGGGGGAGGTCGGGCAGATCGTAGTCAGCTGGCTCCCAGGGCTGAATGCGTACAGGGAGTACTGCAGTAACCAGCTTGCGGCCAAGGCTCTGCTGGACAAGAAGAAGCAGGACCACCGGGTGCAGGACTTCCTGCAGCGCTGTCTGGAGTCGCCCTTCAGCAGGAAGTTGGACCTCTGGAGCTTCCTGGACATCCCGCGCTCCCGCCTGGTCAAGTACCCGCTTCTGCTGAAGGAGATCCTCAGACACACGCCGGCCGACCACCCAGACACCCTCCTCCTGGAGCAGGCGATCAGCATCATCCAGGGCGTGCTGTCAGACATCAACAGCAGGAAGGGGGAGTCTGAGTGCCGCTTCTACTCCGCCCAGCTGGAGTACCTGGAGGAGAGGCAGAGGCACCCCCGCATCCCACAATGCAACAGTCTGCTCTGCCACGGAGAGCTCTGGAACAAGAGCGGCACGAAGCTACACGTGTTCCTGTTCAACGAGGTTCTGGTGATGACGCGGCCGGTGACCAGGAACGAGCGGCAGGTGTTCCAGGTGTACCGCCAGCCCATCGCGGTCCAGGAGCTGGTCCTGGACGACCTGCAGGACGGGGACGTCAGGATGGGGTGGTCCTTCAGAGGGGCCTTCAGCAACGCAGACAAAGCCAAGAACATCTTCCGGGTGCGTTTCCAGGACCCGTCCCAGGGTCAGTCTCACACCCTCCGGGGGAACGACGTCTTCCACAAGCAGCAGTGGCTCAACTGCCTCCGCTCAGCTATCTCCGTCCTCCAGCCCGACCCCCCCTCCCCCCCGGCCTCCCCCACCGCCTCCTCCCCCGCCTCCCCCTCTGACGACCACCACCGCCGATCCTCCTCCGGCATTGTGCACATGGAGGAGGTGGACGAGAACACGCCCACCCGTGGGGACGAGACCCCAAGCACGCCGTCGCCATCACATGCTTGGGGTCTCTGGTCACAATCCGGAGCCTCAGATGTGGCAGGCCTTGACAGCATGGTGTGGGAGCCCATGTTTAAAATGGACTCAGCTACTCTTCAACTCCTGCTGGAGGAACACGAGCAGAGAGGTTCTGTTACCAGCCTGGTCCACCCTGGTGAGGACCTCAAGCCTTCTGCAGTGGTTGACGCCAGCCTGCTTCTGTCTGGTGAGGAGGCCATGCCTTCTGTAGCCAGCCTGCTTCTGTCTGGTGAGGAGGTCAAGCCTTCTGTAGCCAGCCTGCTTCTGTCTGGTGAGGAGGTCATGCCTTCTGAAGCCAGCCTTCTTCAGCCTGGCCCAGACCTGAAGCCAGCAGTGACTGACACCAGCCTGGTCAACTCAAACCAGAACCTCAAGCCTGACAAACCTGTAAGCAGTGCTCCTACTGTCCCTCTCTGATACACTGTTGTACTGTTATTCTCATTTTAGATCTGGATTATCTTTATTAATACATTATTCATTTATTTTACAACCAGTAACTGGAATGTCCAATTCATAGCTGTTCTGTAAAGGTTTTTTCTGCATTGTCTTTCTAAGGTCATGGCCACCCTAAAGCCTACAATGATAGACACTAGCCTTCTCCAGGCAAGTGAGGATATCAAGTCCAATGCATTCCTCAGCCTGCTTCAGCCTAACCAGGACATCAAGCCTGCTGTAGTGATTGACAGCCTGGTCAAGCCTACTAAGGTGAAAGGGAAGAAGAAAGGATGTGGATGGTTCTGTGGCCTTTGGAGAGCCATTAGAAGGGGTCGAGGAAAAGACAAACCTGTAAGCAGTTTTTTGTTTTGTTCATGTTGTTTGTTATTATCCTGTAACACTGTTATACAGACTGTTATTGTCTGTTACAATGTTGTACTGTTTAATATCATCATCTTGTTTTGTCATGTAGTGATGACAGAACTTTTTGTAAACAATGTCATTTGTCAAATTAAAAGACAGCAAAGACAGCTTCTCCTCAGAAGAGAGTATTAGAAAAACAGATGGCGAGCACAACATAGTTAGTGTCTAAAGAAATTGCAACTGCTGCAATTTGGCAGCATTTTGGGTTCCGACTGAATGACAAGGGAGAGCCAGCAAATCTTGACACGGCTGTGTGCAAGTTTTGTGATTTGATCACAAATCAATCCATGTGATTTTTAATCCCGCGGTAATACTCTATACCGCAGTTAAACTTGGGGAAGGTTTAACGGTGTCAAAAATGTGATACCGTCCAACCCTAGTCAAGGCATCCATTACTTCAACTGATCAGAGCTCCATATTTCCCTCACCTTCAGCCTTGGGTTTTTACCTGGGTATAGTTGTATGTCTTGCTCTATTACTGTGGTGTCCAAGATCTTAGACAAACTACGTATGTTTCTCCCATGTGTAGGCCACCCTGGCAGACTACGCTCCAACCGTCTCTCCCATGATCCCGGCATTAGTGTTCGACTGTGTCAAGGAGATTGAACACAGGGGGATGCACGAGGTCAGTCGTCATTTTAACCAGTCATCAAATGGTTAATAGGAACATAGATGGGCTTTACAAATGTCAGCACATTTGACATATCTGACTAACATTGTCAATGCATCGTTGTTGCATAGATATTATAGCTCTTTTCCCCTTACTGTCATCTGGCATTCCCTTTCATGATACAGAATCAAGTTTATTTCAATGTGTATCAGTGTATTCAGTGTATTCACTAAATCACACTCTTCTTTTTTTTTCTCTTTCATCCCCTCGTCCCCAGACGGGTGTAACGGGGCAGGGGCAGCCCTAAAGCTTTCCAACACCCCTGCCTTCTAAGAGGATACTGTTGAGGAGCCAACCAAGGTTACCCAGACAACACCCAGAGACCAGGAACAGTCCACAATGAATCTTTATTAAAAGGAATTACAAAAGCTAATTAAAAATAGAGTCTTTAAAAACAACAGAGTCCAATGGGATGGGGTAATCCGATGGAGTCTCGACTCGGGCCCCCCCCCCAGGGTTAACTCCCGGCCGTATCCCGTCGGTCAAGGACCCTAAGGTCCGGCACGTCTCTATCCCGGCGTGGCGCCAATGGTCTCGCTGAGGACAGGAGGGAGAGGGACTCAACAGGTGGTATATAGACGACAGTCACTCTCACGGTGCGCCCCTCCACTAACTCCCAGCTACGCTAGACCATAGGGTTAGCCCTCGATCTCCAAAATAATACAACTCAACTTCAAAACAATACTTAAAACTAAATGATCAAAGAAAACCACACAACTGTCGAGAAGACAGAAATAATAAACCACACAAATAAGGAGCTTGCCACTAGCTCGTCATAAACAACACTACTCAAAAGAATAGACACACCAAGCAAAAGCAAAATAAAGTTCACAAGAAACACTGGAGAGGCTAACCCTAGAACACTATGGGCCGGTTTCATAGACCAGGCTTAAGCCTAATCCTAGACTAAAAAGCATCTTCAATGGAGATTTTACATTGAAATTCAGTCCAGGACTAGGCTTAAGCCTTGTCTGTGAAACCAGCTCTATGTCTGTATAGGAGGCGAGCTAATAGTCCGGACGTTCCCGTCAACAACAGCGGGACTACAGTGGCCCACAGGCCGCGACAGATGATGAGGTAAGGCGTAAAGTCCACTTAACTCTGGGAAGGGTGCTTTGTGCCACACCCTCCCTTATCCCCAGTCAGGCGTTCTCTCGATTCCACGCGGGTCCCTCTGGTATCCAGCAGGGGTTCGTCTAGTGGTCGTCTTATCGGCACTCGGTGTCTCTGTACTCCCGTCTGGCCACTCGTTCTCGAACTGCGCTCCCCTCCTCTGCTTGCTGGCACCTTAAATAGAGAAAAGGGGAAGAGTGCCACTCCCAGTCCCCAATCACCATCAACCAGCACCAGGTGTGCACAGGTGGGGCAGTGACCACAACACCAACGGTGCGCCCGACCGAAGGGAAACAAAACACAGACGAAAAAGGTTCCGCATGCAAATGTCACCCCGTGACACTCCCCCCCACTGAAAGGTTCTAGTCCCGAGAACCCTGTGTATACATTACTGTCTATATTTCTCGGGGGGCTTCCCGAGGTTCGATCGCTGGGAGCGCCTGGGTGCTGGTTCAGCAACCCCCTGTCCTCCCAACTGCACTCCTGGGCCCATCCCATACATAAAAACCCAATCAGGGATGGCAGCGGCTTGGGAGGGACTTTGGGGGATCGTCTCATTCTGGGCAGTCGTAGGCTGGTAGTTGGCACAGGGGCGAAGTTGGTTGCGATGCAGGACTCGTTCTGGACGGCCCTTGCCCTCTGGTCGTACCTTGTACAAAGGGAGGTTAGGTTGAGACTGCCCTACCACTACGTATGGCTGGCCTTCCCAACGATCACTCAACTTTCCCTTGCCCTGTCGACGATGATCCAGCACCAATACTCGTTCGCCTGGCAGTAAAGGGGCCTCTTTTGCGGTCCTATCGTATCGTCGCTTGTTTTTGTCTGCTGCCTTGCGCAAGTTATCTGAAGTCTTTTGGTATGCGTAGGCTAAGTGTTCATGGTGTCTTGCTACCCACTCGGTCGTGCTCGTCGGTTCCTCCCCCTCGGGTGTTCCCATGACCATGTCTATGGGTAACCGTGTGTGTCGGCCGAACATCAGGTAGGTGGGGGCATAACCTGTGGAGCTATGAACACTGTTGTTATAGGCATGAATGAGGCTTGGCAAATGTTCAACCCATCGGTTCTTCTGTTCTACCTCCAAGGTCCCGAGCAGATTTAGCACAGTCTGATTCAGTCTCTCACAGCCTCCATTCCCCTGAGGGTGATATGGCGTTGTGTGGCTTTTGCGGCACCCATAAGTTTGACACAGTTCTTGAATGAGTCTCGATTCAAAATTGGGCCCTTGATCTGAGTGGAAGGTTTCAGGGCAGCCGAAAGGTTGGATCACATGGGTCCACAATGCTCGGGCTGTGGTTACAGCGGTCTGATCTAAGGTAGGAACTGCCCATGCAAACTTAGTAAAGAGGTCAGTCATGACCAGGATGTTTTGGTAACGATCAGTAGGTCTGCTCAGTGTAAGGAAATCGATGTCTAGGGGTGCTCTAGGAATGATGGGGACCAACGGGGCCTTACCCTCAGTTCTAGTTTTCCTCAGCACACAGTGTGGGCAGGCCTGGAGCCATGCGTGTACGTCGGGCTCCATCCTGTGCCAGTAGAAGTGTCTCCGCATCATGGACAGGGTTTTCTCCAGCCCTTGGTGGCCCGTCTGGCCATGGTAGACGGTCCACAGGTCCTGCGCTTGGTCCTGGGGCACAAGAATCTGCACCAGAGGTTCATTTGTGATTGTATCAAGACTCTTACGACACACAACTCCGTCTCTCAACACAAGCTTTTTCCATTGCTGCAGCAATTTCTTTACTGGTTTAGGTTGTTGTTTTCTTTCAGCAGCAGGGGGCAACCCACCTCTCTCCAGATGCAACCTCACCCAGCTCAGATGTGGATCTCGCCCTTGGCGTTCGGTCCAGTGTGTCGGGTTCCACCCCCAATTTGCCGGGGCTGGCTCAGCGAACACCCCCTGGACCTCCACGACGCTCACCAACAGCCCCTCGTCCTCAGGCGGCTCAGTACCTAGTACAGGGGATTCGCCGGGGGGTGGGTGGAGTCTAGAAAGAACATCAGCGTTAGTATTCTCCCGTCCTGGGCGGTGTTTGATTTCGAAGTTAAAGTTTGCCAATTGTGCAGCCCACCTCTGTTCGACTGCTCCTAGCTTTGCTGTTCTCAAATGGACAAGGGGGTTGTTGTCGGTAAAAACTATAAACGTTGTACCCCAGAGGTAATCCTTAAACTTTTCTGTCACTGCCCATTTCAAAGCTAATAATTCTAGCTTAAAAGAGCTGTAATTTGAGTCATTTCGCTCTGCAGGGTGTAGGCTGCGACTGGCATAAGCAATAACTCTCTCGGCGCCCCCCTGATGTTGTGCCAGTACTGCGCCCAAGCCACAGTTGCTTGCATCCGTGTAGACTACGAAAGGTGAGCTGAAATCTGCATAGGCTAGGATTGGGGCTTGTAGGAGTTGCTGTTTCAACTGCTGAAAAGCTGCCTCACACATTGGAGTCCAGGTAATAGAGGGCGAGCTACGCTTGCGATTTCGTCCTGTACCAATCAGTAATTCGTTTAGAGGCTTAGCAGTCTTAGAGAAGTCCTTAATAAATCGTCTATAGTAACCTACAAAGCCTAAAAATGATCGGACTTGCCTTACAGTCTTTGGGGGTTCCCAGCTTTGGACAGCAGACACTTTCTCAGGGTCAGGGGCTACCCCCTGAGGGCTGACCTGGTGTCCTAGGAACTTCACCTCTTCCTGGAATAATTTGCATTTTTCTGGCTTCAGTTTCAATCCGTAGCCTCCTAGGGACTGGAACACTTCTTCCAGGTGTCTTAGGTGAGCTGTAAAATTCTCAGAGTAAATAATTACATCGTCCAAGTACACTAGGGCAGATTCGCTTAGTTGGTTTCCAATACACCTCTGCATTAACCTTTGAAAAGTGGCGGGGGCATTACAAAGGCCAAAGGGCATCCTCTCAAATTCAAAGAGCCCAAAGGGCGTGGTGAAGGCGGTCTTTTCACGATCCTGGGGTTCCACCTCCACTTGCCAGTAACCACTGGCTAAGTCAAGGGTGGTATACCACTCTGCTTTAGTTAGGCTGGTGAGGGAGTCATCGATGCGGGGGAGGGGGAAAGCATCTTTGTGAGTCACCTGGTTAAGCTTTCGATAGTCTACACAGAAACGCCATGCGCCACATTTCTTCTGAACCAATACTATTGGAAAAGCCCATGGGCTAGAGCTCTCTCGAATGATTCCCCCTTCCAACATACCTTGGAGGAGACCGCGGATCTCCTTGTAGAGTGTGGGGGGCACTGGCCGATGTCGCTCTCGGATAGGGGTTGCCTAGGGATCTGGTGTTTCACCGCACCAGTCCGCCCATAGTCCTCGTCGTGGCTAGCGAACACATGTTGCCATTTGGTTAGGAGCTGTTGGAGCTGCTGTTGCTGCTCCTCCTCCAGGCCGTCACCCTGTAATGATAGGCGTTCAGGCAACCCTCCAGTCGTCTGCAGTTGGTCCCCCCCTACCTGTACCTCTCCCACCTCTACGACTCCCGGGCTCACTTCAGTCAGTGTAATGTCTCGCCCCTCTCGAACATCCTGTGGGTTGATAACAGAGACAGTGGCCAATCTTTGTAGTTTGTCTAGGGAGATTGGAAACGGAGTGACATTTTGTACTCTAACAGGGAGTCGGCCTCGATGCACAGTAGCCAATGTCTTGGCCACCTCGATACCTTTGCAGTCTGCCACTGGCTCCACAAGCACACATTGGTCCTGTACGGCTGATTTGTCTGGCACCTTGGCCCACAGCAGTGCCTCGCTGCGTGCTGGAACAGTCACGGTTTGGCGGTAGGCGAGCCTGGCTGTGCACTCTTGGCCACGCTCGCAGGCTGCTGCTTGTATACGCTGGCAATCTGCAAAGACACTATACCATTCTTTGCCCAGAGGGCATGTTTTGGGGTTAGAGGACAGAGCATTTCTGTTTAACACAAACAATTCTTCCCAACAGTCCGATATTACATTCATGCCCAACAAGGCCCGACTGGAGCCCAGACAGACATCTTTTACTATGACTATGCCACGATCCGGGACCTGCACCCCCCCCACTTGGAAGTTGGCTACCATATACCCAATGTAGGGGATGTTAAGGCCATTGGCGGCACGTAATGTCAGCCAGGGCGTGCAGTCTTTTGTTTGGAGCGCCTTGTCTTTAAAGAGTTCTTTACACAGGCTTTCACTAAACATGGTGACCTGGGATCCTGTATCTAATAGGCACTTAACCTTGACATTATCTACGCTTACCTCTACTGTGGGGCATGTTCCTGTTACGGTTTGTTGGGTGGGAGGGCCGGTTTGGGGGCATCCAGTCACTTGACCCGCAGTGGCCGGTTGTCTTAAAAACCCTGTTCCTTCGGGGGGCAGTAGCGGCTGATGTGTCCTTTAAGCCCACAGCGGTAACAGATCGGCTGGCCCTGCGCATCCCATTGATTTCTGGTGGCGGGGGGTGGGAGTGCACGGGCTCGTTGGTTCCCCCTCCAGGTCTCCTCAGAATACACCCTCCTTCGCGGAGGGGTATCTGAAGGGTGGGTGACGCTGTTGCTGGCCCGTATCTCGTCGAGTAGAGTCTTGGTCATTTCAGACATATGCCCCTTTACCTCCTCCAGTATCTCCTTCCGGATTTCCTGTTTTAGAACAGACCAAGATGGTTGAGTAGGGTGGGTTGGGGGGTTTGGGTGACTCACCGCTAGGCAGCTGGGCGTCGCCCACTGCTCCGCTTGTTCCGCTTCCAAAGCCAAGGCCTCTTGTTTGACGTCGTCAAAGGTGAGGTCGGAGTCCTTACGCACTTCGGCCCTCAGTCGTTGGCGGATAGGTCCTTCTTTTAAGCCCATGACAAATTTATCTCGCAGAATGATGGCCTCATGCTGCGAGCCCACTGCTCTTCTACGCCTCAACCTGCAAAACAGTTCACGTAGGCGGAGGGAGAAGGATCTGAGGGATTCATTCCCCTCTTGTCTACAACTATAAAACTGAGATCTTAATACAGCGTCATGGGTAGTATCGCCATACAAACGGGCCAAAAAGTCAAAGATCTTTTTTGTGGTGTCTCTATCAGTCTCATCCAGTGTCAGGACTTCACGTTTCGCCTCCCCGTCTAAAAGGCTCAACACACACTGTGCTTTCTGCCCTTCTTCAAAAGTCTGTATGTTTAGAATGTTTTCCACATATATTTTCCATGGCCCCAATTTCTCTGCTTCTAGCCCACTGAATCTCTGTAACCATGGAGCACCCATAAAAAATTGCATCATTATGGGCTGTCCCACTACTTGTGGTCCCTCTGGTCCCAAAGCACTTGTGTGCCAAATTTGGTGCTTGTATCACCAAGCGAACGATTATTTCATTAATCTGCTGCACTAGTAGGCATGCTGGGCAACCTCAGCTACTCAACTCAACAGTAATCCTGCCGACAACGCCAAATGTAACGGGGCCGGGGCAGCCCTAAAGCTTTCCAACACCCCTGCCTTCTAAGAGGATACTGTTGAGGAGCCAACCAAGGTTACCCAGACAACACCCAGAGACCAGGAACAGTCCACAATGAGTCTTTAAAAACAACAGAGTCCAATGGGATGGGGTAATCCGATGGAGTCTCGACTCGGGCTCCCCCCAGGGTTAACTCCCGGCCGTATCCCGTCGGTCATGGACCCTAAGGTCCGGCACGTCTCTATCCCGGCGTGGCGCCAATGGTCTCGCTGAGGACAGGAGGGAGAGGGACTCAACAGGTGGTAGATAGACGACCAGGCACGCGGGAAGGTATTTTGACTGGGGGTGCTGAGGTGCTGTCTATATACGCTACAGGGGAAAAAATTGCCAGGGAAAAAAGTATAACGATTTCTCTCCCTCCCTCCCTCCCTCTCGATGATTGCTCGTTCGCTCACACGCACACAGTGGCATAACGACGGGCCCCAATGCACGGGCAATAATAGTTAAGCACGCACGCACCCACACACTACAAAGACGTAACGTAAAATATTTTACCAACAATGTGTTGGAATTTACAGTAATTTCCACTCAGCTCACAGTGTCCCACAATGTCCACAAACATGATGTTGACCATTATTACAGACAGCACTCCATGTCGATTGTTATTGCCTCTTAACGGAAGCCCTTCGCTGCCGAAGAATCGGATGGATCTGAATATCAGTTCTAATACGTTTCTGGCCGTCTGTTGCTCTTTCTCAACAACGTACGACAGTAGAGCATTAATGGGAGTGTTGTTAAGCGAAGCAAGCAATCTCACCGATTCTGAATGTATGTCAGACATCTCGTGTTGGCTAAACTTACAAAAGCCTCCTACTGTAAATGCACTTGTCTTTCTGTCGTGGTGCCTTAACCCCTTCTCTATATAGCTTTACTGCAAGAGAAGCAAAGAACAGGGTCTCTTTCAGTGACATAATGCAGCAACCATTTCCACCTGGTAAACCAGCTTTTTTGAAATGAAATGAAACTCGAATGTCTCTGTTCCAATTTTCCTCCCAGGAAAACGTATGTCTGGTCGACACGGCTCGTCAAACGGGGGTGGGGGTGGGGGTGGCGGGACCCCTGGTCTGTGTTGGCTAGGGGGCTAACGTAAGCCTCAGACCTGCTAGGTCCTGCTGCTACACTGGATGGGGTAACAGCCTGGTGGTGGTCTGTGGGCAAAGTGGAAGAAGGCCCTGCCCCTGCATCAGCATCTTCTTCCAACTCCACTTCAATTGTTCTGGCTGATTTAGCATTTTTGCTAAAGAACTCAGAGATTCGTTTTTGCGCCAAGTTGCACCTGCACCTGATAGTTAGCTAACTCGGATGTCAAGTCCCTAGCAAGATATGACCATGTGATCACTAACATTAAAACTAACAAACACATTTTTACATTTATTACAAAAAACACATTTATTTGTATTCCCAAAAGCAACAATAGTTATTATATTGTTTTAAATTATTGTTTGAATAATATTTTTATTTTTTTAATTCAGGCAGGAGGAGCTCCTTCTGCCTGCCGCTAGGGGGTGCTGCAGCACCCTCAGCACCCCCCTCCCTGTAGACGACAGTCACTCTCACGGTGCGCCCCTCCACTAACTCCCAGCTACGCTAGACCATAGGGTTAGCCCTCGATCTCCAAAATAATACAACTCAAAACTTCACAACAATACTTAAAACTAAATGATCAAAGAAAACCACACAACTGTCGAGAAGACAGAAATAATAAACCACACAAATAAGGAGCTTGCCACTAGCTCGTCATAAACAACACTACTCAAAAGAATAGACACACCAAGCAAAAGCAAAATAAAGTTCACAAGAAACACTGGAGAGGCTAACCCTAGAACACTATGGGCCGGTTTCAGAGACAAGGCTTAAGCCTAGTCCTGGACTAAATCACACTTTCAATGTAAAATCTCCATTGAAGATGTTTTTTAGTCTAGGATTAGGCTTAAGCCTTGTCTGTGAAACCGGCCCTCAGTCTGTATAGGAGGCGAGCTAATAGTCCGGACGTTCCCGTCAACAACAGCGGGACTACAGTGGCCCACAGGCCGCGACAGATGATGAGGTAAGGCGTAAAGTCCACTTAACTCTGGGAAGGGTGCTTTGTGCCACACCCTCCCTTATCCCCCAGTCAGGCGTTCTCTCGATTCCACGCGGGTCCCTCTGGTATCCAGCAGGGGTTCGTCTAGTGCAGGGGTCTTCAACCTTTTTCAACCCAAGGACCCCTTGGACGAGAGACAAACAGAACAGGGACCCCCACATGTAATATATATATTTTTCAATGTCTCACATTTTAAAGCCTATAATAACTTTTATATTTACTTCATTCACCTTTTCTTTCACCGTATTAACCTATTTATATACTGGGTTATTAGCCTATATGTGTTTATGATTGATAAAACGTTCATGCATAATTATGATTGGTTATTATTATTGTTGTTGTTGTTGTTGTTGTTGATGAGGCTTTATTTTCTATTATTATTATTTTTCAACAATGAAACTTTTAGCTTCAGGAAGCCAGGTATGCCTACCTCAGTGAGATGACTGGCCCTGGTTGGTGGTACACAGCCTGTCTATTCTGGGGGAGATGGAGGTGGTCAGGCAGAGCATCATGTCATCCTCAGACTGCTGTCTGGAACGGTATTTGCTCTTCAGGTAGGTGAGGGAGGAGAATCCACTTTCACAAAGATAAGTTGTTGCAAAAGGCAAGAGGCTCATCGAGAACTGGGTGAGAGGCTGTGACTCGTACACATTCTTGTGTGTACTGTCTGTGGTTAAGTCGATCAGCTGATCTTCCTCAGCGGCTGTCAGGTTTAGGCGTCGGATGCATTGTCTTTGCATGGAAACCGTATCCATGTCTTGTGCTTTCTCCAAGACTCAGTCTCAGAAAAGTACTTCTCAAATTGACTTTCGAGAGCCTCCAAGTGATCAACAATTGCGCATTTCACATCAGACGAGGGCACCGCGGAATCCGCGGAAATGCATTGAAATGCGCAGTCAGCTCCGCGCTGTAGCAGAATCTCGTGGATAGCTGTGCGTAATTCAAAGACGCGCGCCAATACTGATCCACGGGAAAGCCATCTGACCTCGGAATGGTAAAGGAGCGCGTTATAGCGGCGCATAGAGAAGCAAAGAGGCGGGTTTGTTATTATCAAACTAACTAAATTAGTAACGTTATGCTAGTTATTAATTAACGTTAATTTCGCAATGAAGACCGAACTGCAGCGTTTTAGCCAACACCTAGCTTGCTAGACATGTGTTTTTTTTTCTTTTTTCAGCTGACGTTATGTGCGACTCTAGAATGGGCATCGTTTATTTTGTAAATAGTTTTTGTCAAAAGTTGCTTATTATTGCCTATTAATGCTTGTACTTTACTCAATATCATTTTTGTCATATTTTTTAATTCTCACTGATTATTTCGGTGAAAAATTGGCGGACCCCTGCAGTACCTCTGCGGACCCCCTAGGGGTCGCGGACCCCCGGTTGAAGACCACTGGTCTAGTGGTCGTCCTATCGGCACTCGGTGTCTCTCTACTCCCGTCTGGCCACTCGTTCCCGAACTGCGCTCTCCTCCTCTGCTTGCTGGCACCATAGAGAAAAGGGGAAGAGTGCCACTCCCAGTCCCCAATCACCATCAACCAGCACCAGGTGTGCACAGGAGGGGCAGCAACCACAACACCAACGGTGCGCCCGACCGAAGGGAAACAAAACACAGACGAAAAAGGTTCCGCATGCAAATGTCACCCCGTGACACCTGTAAGCAGTTTTTTGTTTTGTTCAGGTTGTTTGTTATTGTCTTGTAACACTGTTATACAGACTGTTATTGTCTGTTACACTGTTGTACTGTTTAATCTCATCATCTTGTTTTGTCATGTAGTGATGACAGAACGTTTTGTAAACAATGTCATTTGTCAAATTAAAAGACAGCAAAGACAGCTTCTCCTCAGACGAGGGTAGAAAGACAGATGGCGAGCACAACATAGTTAGTTAGTGCCTAAAGAAATTGCAACTGCTGCAATTTGGCAGCATTTTGGATTCCGACTGAATGACAAGGGAGAGCCAACAAATCTTGACACGGCTGTGTGCAGGTTTTGTGATTTGATCACAAATCAATCCATGTGATTTTTAATCCCGTGGTAATACTGTATACCGCAGTTAAACTTGGGGAAGGTTTAACGGTGTCAAAAATGTGATACCGTCCAACCCTAGTCAAGGCATCAATTACTTAAACTGATCAGAGCTCCATATTTCCCTCACCTTCAGCCTTTGTTTTTACCTGGGTATACTTGTATGTCTTGCTCTATTACTGTGGTGTCCAAGATCTTAGACAAACTATGTATGTTTCTCCCATGTGTAGGCCACCCTGGCAGACTACGCTCCAACCGTCTCTCCCATGATCCCGGCATTAGTGGTGGACTGTGTCAAGGAGATTGAACACAGGGGGATGCACGAGGTCAGTCGTCATTTTAACCAGTTATCAAATGGTTAATAGGAACATAGATGGGCTTTACAAATGTCAGCACAATTGACATATCTGACTAACATTGTCAATGCATCGTTGTTGCATAGATATTATAGCTCCTTTCCCCTTACTCTTTGGCATTCCCTTTCATACAGAATCAACTTTATTTCAATGTGTATCAGTGTATTCAGTGTATTCACTAAATCACACTCTTCTTTTTGTTTCTCTTTCATCCCCTCGTCCCCAGACGGGTCTGTACGGTGTTTCGGGCACCGAGCGTACGGTGAAGAAGCTGAAGGAGAAGTTCCTGAGGACAAAGACGGCGCCGCCCCTCTGCAAGGTGGAGGACATCAACTCCATCACAGGTCTCCTCAAACACTTCCTGAGGAAACTGCCAGAGCCACTGCTCACCTTCCGCCTCAACCGCACCTTCATGGAGGCAGCAGGTTGGTCCATACCATAGTAGTTACCGCCTAAGCACATGTGCATGCATGTTCCATTGCAAACATAGTGGTTTTTCCTTTCATTTTTGTAACCCTTTGGTAGAGCTTCGTGGAAACGTGCAGAACTTATCATGGCCTTGTACTATCGTTATTGCATGCAAGTTAAATTAATTCCACTCCTTGCCCACAGAAATCAAAGATGATGACAATAGCCTTGCAATGATATACCAGACCATCAGTGAGCTGCCTCAACCCAACAGAGACACTCTGGCCTTTTTGATGATCCATCTTAAGAAGTCAGCATTTTCCCTCATGGTCACTCCATGTTCTGCTTTTAGGAACAAAGTTGGTTTTTATCTTATTTTGTAAATGGTTAAACTCACAGCCGAAACTTCTACTCCTTGCAGGGTGGCCCAGTGTGTAGTTGACACAAAGATGGATGTCACCAACCTAGCCCGCGTGTTCGGGCCCACCTTGGTTGGCCATGCCGTCTCAGATCCCGATCCAATGACTATTTTGCAAGACACCAATAGGCAGCCACGGGTATGGATGAAGTCATATCATATAGATATTAGACATGTGCCAGACATGGGTAAAATGCATGCCAAAGAGTTGAGTTCCGGTTGGAATAGTAAAAAAAGTGCTAGTATTTGACATGATTTTGATCCAGGTCTGAAATATTTGCCGTCAGCTGAATTTAAGGCATTGTACTTCTGCTAAATGAATGAATGAATGAATGAATGAATGAATGAATGGACTTTATTGTCATTGCTACAGTACAGGTACCAAACAACGAAATTTAGGAGGGGTGGCTCCCCTGGTGTTAGGAAAGGGAAAAAAAAAACAATCACAAGAAGGGAAGGAGCTGGTTTACATAAATAAAGGCTATGTACACTATCCACTGTACTATACTGTACAGATAGACGACTAGGGTTGTCATATTGCACACTAGTATTATTTCACATTTATTTAAAGTGTCGCAGTTTGCAGGCTTGAAATGTACATGTTTGTGCCTCAGCACTACACCTGATTTTTTCAGTCCAGCAGCTGCCATCAATCCGTCCAGACTGTCCAGGGCCCCGAACTTAGGTCTTTGCTGTGTTCAGGGCCTGGACGGCCCTGTGGTAGAAGCTGTTCTTCAGTCTGTTTGTCCTTGCGGCCAGGGTCCTGAACCGCCTTTTCGAGGGCAGCCTGGTAAAGTGTTCATACCCAGGGTGGGTCGGGTCCCTGGAGATCTTGGAGGCCTTCCTGAGACAGCGTGTGTTGTACAGCTCTTCCAGAGAGGGGAGGGGGGCGCCGGTGATCTTCTGTGCTGTTTTCACGACTCTCTGTAGCGCATTTCTCTCCGCTGTTGTGCAGCTGGAGAACCAGTTGCAGATGCCGTAGGTGAGGATGCTCTCCACTGCGCCGCGGTAGAAGGTCACCAGTATCTCCTGCTTGCTGTGTTCCTTCCTGAGGACTCTCAGGGTGTATAGCCGCTGTTGTGCCCTCTTGATGGTGGCTTTTGTGTTGTCCTTCCAGGTCAGGTCATCCCGCATGTGCATCCCCAGGAATCGGAGGGTTGAGACTCTCTCCACGCTCTCTCCGTCGATGAGCAGGGGCTGGATCTCGGACTTTTTCCTCCTGAAGTCTACGATGATTTCCTGGGTCTTTGACTTGTTCAGCAGCAGGTTGTTAACCTTGCACAGCTTGCTCAGTTGCTCTACCTCATCCCTGTACGCCGCCTCGTCCCCCCCCGAGATGCATCCCACCACGGTGGTGTCGTCTGCAAACTTTACGATGGAGTTGCTGGGGTGGACGGGGGTGAAGTCGTAGGTGTAGAGGTTGTAGAGGATGGGGCTTAGCACGCAGCCCTGGGGGGACCCAGTGCTGAGTCTGAGGGCTGTGGAGGTGTGGGGGCCCACCCACACCCTCTGGGGGCGGTCGGTCAGGAAGTCCTTGATCCACGCACATATAGAGTGTGGTAGACCCAGGTCTAGTAGTTTGGTCACTAGCCTGTCTGGAAGGATGGTGTTGAAGGCGGAGCTGAAGTCCACGAAGAGCAGTCTCGCGTAGCTGTTTCCCCTCTCCAGGTGGGATAGAGTGGCGTGGAGAGTCGTTGCGATGGCGTCCTCTGTGGACCTGTGGGCTCTGTAGGCGAACTGGTATGGATCCAGGTTGGGCGGGAGGCGTGTGAGTATGTGGGCCCGGACTAGTTTCTCAAGCACTTCATGATGATTGGTGTGAGTGCCACCGGGCGGTAGTCGTTTAGGCAGCTCACCGTGCTTTTCTTCGGGACTGGGATGATAGTTGAGGTTTTCAGGCAGGGTGGGATGGTGGCCTGGGACAGGGACTGGTTGAAGATGTTGGTGAAAACCCCGGCCAGCTGGTCGGCGCAGTCCCTCAGCACCCGTCCCAGGACGCCATCCGGCCCCGAGGCTTTCCTGGGGTCCACCGCCTTCAGTACGCGTCTCACTTCATGCTCTGTGAGGGTGAGGCTGCTGAGAGCTGGAGAGAGTGGTGTTTGTGTTGTGGTTACCTCCGTTCGCCCCTCGTCGAACCGGGCGTAGAAGGTGTTCAGCTTTCCCGCCAGCAGGGGGTCGTCCTCTGCGGCTGTGAGCCTGTTGGCTCTGAAGTTTGTCATCTGCTGAACCCCCTGCCACATCCGCCTGGAGTCGTTGCTCAGGAGGCATTCCTCAATCTTCTCTCTGTGGTCTGCCTTGGCCGCTTTGATTCCGCGCTTTAGGTTAGCCCTGGTGGTGCTGTACAGCGGTGTGGTCTTCCCTGAGAAGAAGGCGTTGTCCCTCTCGTTGATCAGTTTTTGGACCTTCCCAGTCATCCATGGCTTCGTGTTGGGGTAGACCCGGACCCGTTTGTCCACGGTGACTGAGTAGGTGCTGAGTTGGTGCAGTTCACTATGTGGTAAAGAAGTTTACCTTCTACCTTTAACAGATGTTTATTATGGATTACACCCATACAACACTCTATGCATATACTGTAGAGATGTATATTATACCTATTATTATTATTATTATTATTATTATTATTATTATTTTCTCCTCACAGTGGTCTATATTCAAGTTGTGATTGAGACATTGTTATTGATGTTCATAGGTGATGGAGCGCTTGCTGTCTCTCTCTGTGGAGTATTGGAGCCAGTTCCTCTCTGGACAGAACTATGACTTCATGGCCCACAGTGCACCTTGCCAATCATCTGTTCCACAATAATATTGTAATTGTTGTTAACACCTATATTATATAGTTATAATTATATAGTATATATATTATTATAATTATAATTATATTATTATAAGTATTATAATTATTATAATTATATAATAATTATTATTATTATTATTATATTATATAATTATTATTATATAATAATAATAATTATTATTGTTTTTTTATTATTATATTATTATAATTATATTATAATTTTATTATTATTATTATTTTATTATTATTATTATTATTATATTATTATAATTATTATTATTATTATTATAGTATTATTATTATATTATTAATATTATTATTATATTATATTATTATTATTATTATTATATTATTATATACGTATAATACAATATAATATACATAGCGGGGAAGCCATACACTTTTAACCCCAAAAACCAGCAGAATCATCCAATACCATACCATAGACTCTGTGTCCGGTTTAACACCGGTACCTGCTTAGCAGGGTGACCCACCTGGCATTCTGCATGACTCAAACCAAATGGAATTGTATCATTAGTTGTTGTAGTTATCATTTCCCGTGATATACTATACTGTACAGTATCATGTCTTGTATATTGTCACAGCCTAGTAAACTTGCTCATGTGGTGTTCCTACTAGCATAATGACTTGTCAGGACCTACAGTGGATTTGTGTAATCTTTCGAAGAAAAAAACATTTTATTTTTTCTATATCACCTATCCCAGACCAGGGGTCCAAGAGAATCAGAATCAGAATTTATCAACAGCTAGATTTGATAAAACATGGGGTCGTTTCAATTGACACCCCATAAGCAATAATCACCTTTATCCTAGTATCATCTGGTTGGGATAATCTATCTACATGTATGGTGAAGTGTAACCCAATGTTTGTTTCTTATTTATTTATTTTTATTTATTTCTCCTGTATAATCCTTGTCCTAATTATACAATCAATGTGTTTTCAATTGTGTGTTTATTAAAAAAAGATTTTAAAAATGTGTGTGTGTGATTTATTTACTGTAGTCTACGTTCAATAGACTTCTATTTTGACTACATATACACCTCGTTCCAAATTATTATGCAAATTATATTTTTCTCAGATTTTCCTAAATAGTCGATGCAAATGACAATCAGTATAATTTTCAAGTCATCAACCGTTAGAGTATAATTCAAATTTTATTGAACAAACCTCCCAATGATAACAGTATTTTTAAAAAAAATAAAAAACTCAAAATGCACTGTTCCAAATTATTATGCACAACAGAGTTTCAAAACATTTTATAGGTTGTAAAGAACAAAAAATGGTAATTTGATGAAGTTAGGGTTAGGAGGTCATATTTACTGAAATCAAAAGCTATTTCATTCAAACAAAAACATCTTAACAGGTCAAGTTACATGTTAACATAGGACCCCTTCTTTGATATCACCTTCACAATTCTTGCATCCATTGAACTTGTGAGTTTTTGGACAGTTTCTGCTTGAATTTCTTTGCAGGATGCCAGAATAGCCTCCCAGAGCTGCTGTTTTGATGTGAACTGCCTCCCACCCTCATATATATTTTGCTTGAGGATGCTCCATAGGTTCTCAATAGGGTTGAGGTCAGGGGAAAATGGGGGCCACACCATGAGTTTCTCTCCTTTTATGCCTATAGCAGCCAATGACACAGAGGAATTCTTTACAACCTATACAATGTTGTGAAACTCTGTTGTGCATAATAATTTGGAACAGTGCATTTTGAGCTTTTTTTTTTTTTTTTTTTTTAAATACTGTTATCATTGGGAGGTTTGTTCAATAAAATTTGAATTATACTTAGTTTCTGTGCATGACAAAAGGAGGAGGGATGAGTCGTTTTCATTGGCCCCTTCCGAGAGAGGAGTCGCACTGCGCATGCGCCCGTACGTCGCTTTACCCAAATTAGCGCCAACTCCATGGAGAGGAAGCGAGCTAGCTAGCTAGCCGTGTGTCTTACGGCCGATGCCTTAGCATCACAACAACAATAAGAAGCGACCATTTCGGTGTTGTTTTTTTCAGACATTCAACCCTCCGACCACTTGCCATTTTATGTCAGGTATGTGAGATTTTATGGTGCGATTTTATTTATTTTCACATTATTCAATAATGGAAGAAAACAGCACAGCCTCTTTCAGCATCATAGCTAACGTTGACGTGACCAGCTACAACCACAGGCGCCGGGACAAGCACCTCCATGTCCAGGGCTAGGCCTCACTTAGGCCACACGCTGAATATCCTTGCTATAACCACCATATATCTCTGATTTGGCAACAAGAGGAGATACATTTTTGTCTTTTTGAATTGTACGGTTGGGGACAGGCGTGGAGGAAAAAACTATTCGAGTCTAATC
Organism: Nansenia antarctica; assembly: GCF_963989245.1. Lineage (NCBI taxonomy): Eukaryota > Metazoa > Chordata > Actinopteri > Argentiniformes > Microstomatidae > Nansenia > Nansenia antarctica. The sequence goes on along the minus strand of NC_137689.1, from coordinate 21,116,994 downwards.
AAGCCCAGGGGGATTTCCTGTGAAGAAAGGACTCGTTTGTCGTCTCTGAAATGGGAGGCATTGACTCTAGCTAGCTAGCTGACTGGTGTTACGCTAGCTGGCACTTCTCCCCTGCACTGGGAAATAGTATTGTCTCCCAAAAAAAGACTTACCAAACCATAGAACTTGTATGTTTGTGTCAAGACAGTGTTTTTGTTGTTGTTTTTGGAAGCTGGACAGAGCGGATATCACCTGTCAGACACAGAGCCATTTGCTTGTTTGAAAGCCAAGGATTCGTTTTGGGAAACGGGGAGCTGACAGCTTTCTCCGTACCAGGCTGTTTGAATGTGGGATAAAATGGAGACCCCAACCATTGTCTATGATCTCGACACCTCTGGTGGTCTCATGCAGGTAAATCCCACATTGTTGCTACAGGTATGAAAGCTAGCTTAAGCCACATTGGACACACAAGTCAACATGTATCTATCTACACAGTATCAGCAAAGCAGGCACTGATCTAACATGGCTACCTTACAGATTCACAGTGTAGCTTAGCTATAGCAGCTCTCAGAGGGCCAGAAAGGGCTGACTGCCAATATTAGCCTCAAATGTATCATGTGTCTTGTAACAAAAGGTCTTGTATTTGTGGACGGTCAGACATAAGGGCAAGCTAATATACACAACGTTTCTTAATGGAGATCTCTTGCACATGCTTGCTAGCTAACTAACTAGCCAAATGGTTGCAATAGGACCAATGTAGATATCCACAATGGACGCCATACTGTAGCTGCCAGTATCAAATGTAGCTACAAGTTGTACCATAACTAATGTTGTGTGTGTTGTATTGGTACATTTGACAGGTTACGTGGCTATCTATCTAACTGCCTCTACCTTTAACATAGCCACATATTGCATTTCACATTGCATGATTTTTCTCTCTCTCTCTCTCTCTGATACTTTGTAGCAAATCCAAGCATTGCTGGCTCCCCCCAAGTCTGAAGATGGCGAAAAAAGAAGTCGAAAGCCTGACAAAAATGCCCGCCGAACAGGAAGAGCCACCAACCACGACACCTGTGACAGTTGTCGAGAGGGAGGCGACCTGCTCTGCTGTGATCATTGTCCCGCAGCCTTCCATTTACAGTGCTGGTATGCCTATGAACAAATATGATTTATTTACAGCAATCCCTTCCTGTGGTTGCTAGTGCTACAACATGCAAAGCAAAAGCAGTCCCATGAGAGACAGCCATCTATGCAAAACAGTTTTTTTTTAGCTACCTACTTTGTTCCCTAAGAGGAGATAGGGAAACCTAGTTGTGTACTGAACACGAATAATCATTAACCATCTGCTGCTGGGAACCGTGTGCATCATGGCTGTTGGTGGAAGGAGGTCACTACCCCCCCCCCCCCCCCCCCCCCCTTCACTGTGAAGACTTAATCTAAGATTGCATTTTGCATTTAAGCTATTGCCTCAATAGTGTCACAGATCATGAAGGATTTTGCTAAGGAAAGTATTTATTCTGGTGGTCCTATTTTGCACTGCGGCAGTGTTTTATGTTTCTTGGAAAGCTTGAATGAATCCATGTTAGTTTTGGACTGGCAGCCATCACAATTGATGCAGTGCATACTTTCTCCACAGAATTCAGAGACTGTGCCCAAGGGGTTTTGGCACTTTGCCAAAGAAGCTCTTACTTAGATTCATTTGCTCTCACCTGGCTTTCATCAGCTTCAGGCTCAAACATTTTCCTGTTCATTTCAATGTAACACAATGGCTGCTTGCCATACCTCTTGAACTCGTAGATGGTATTTGAGGCGGTATTAGTATAAAATAAATTGTTTGTTAGCAGCATGTATTTAGAATGTTTGGGTGACTTGCAAAACTTGTTAGGAGAGTTCACTCGATAGGAGAAAACCTTCTCTTTATTCTCCCTCCGTAGATACTTTGGTTAATGCATCTCTCATTCATGGGTCAGTCCTCATCTGGTCAGCATGCTTTCTCATTGTTAGTTTTTATTTATTTACCCTTTAAAAAGCAGCTGAACGGATTTGTGTAGGCTGTTGGAGATTTTGCAGGACTCAGGAGTGTTACTCATTTGGCCCTCTGACTTTCCCATTAGCAGCAGGTTTACTGAAAGAGCTTGAGTACCATTGTGTCTCAAAATGCAGGACGTTGAAATGTAATTTCAAAGGTTATTTGCACATTTTCAATTCATACATCACATCTTCTAGCGCACACTTGTTGCACTATGTAAAGTTCAAAGACTGCACCAAACTAAACGATTATTTCCTTAGAATCTTTCCTTACAATTAACCTTGAGTGTTCTGTCATAGTGTGTCAAGCCTAATTCTGTTTTGTGTCGAACCGACAGCAATCCACCCCTGAGTAAGGAGATGCTGCCCCCTGGAGACTGGATGTGTCATCGCTGTAATGTTCGCAAGAAGGTGAGTGCATTCTCTCAGGTAAATCCTAAACATAGGAGTCTTTGGTTCGACCAGTGTCTTGTTGTTGAGAGTTTCATTCATCTGAAGAGTTAGTGTCAAGCGCTGAGAGAGAGGAGAAAAAAAAAGTCACTGTTGTTATGCTTCCCTCTTGTGTTCTAGAAGCGGGAGCAGAAGAAGGAGCAGATTAACGGTCTGCTGGAGCGCCAGCTATCTAAACAGTCTCCCTCCCCTGCGGCGGCGGAGCTGGACCTGGCCCCAGGCACTCTGCGGCTGGATCCCACGGCAGCGGTGGGCACTGGGCTGAGGGCTGCGGTGGCACAGGTGCGACTCCTGGAGAGGAGGCCCAGCAGCCGACCCAACACTCCCACATCCAACGCCTCCACGGACACCCCCACGCCCTCAGAGCAGAATGACATGGATGATGACATGCTCGATGTAGAGGACGATGCCCAGGGCTCGGAGACGGAGAGCTCCACCCCACACCTCAAGAGGCCCTTTGACCTTTTAATCGCTGCTGCCATGGAGAGGAACCCCACGCAGTTCCAGCTCCCCAACGAACTCACCTGCACAACCTCACTTCCAGGTCTGCCCCTTAAAGCTCCTTTCATTACATTCATTCGCATTATTGATGCAGGAATGGCGTTGTGCAGAGCAAGCCATTGTTTTCCGTTATACAATGGTTCGATCATAGCAGACATTGTGATTGGCTGGGCTTTATTCCCTGCTTAAGTAGCAGCTATGACGTGTTTTACCTGATTACCCTTTGTCGCAGTAATATCCCTGCGCAAACACCCGAATTACGATGATGTGTTTATCACGTTACCTTGACAACAGTGGCCGTTTTGAGAACTATATTTCAGTAGAGTACAGGGCAGAAAACATCACAAATGATCACAAAATAAATGCATTGTAAAAGGCATTGTTTTCTTGTCACAATTCTCTGTTTTGTAACCTTTGTAGAAAGGCAATAAAGCACAGGAGTCTGTGCTTTATTCTGAATAAAGTCACATCTGAGGGGTTGCCTAACAACGGCCCTCAGCTGTGACTATTCACAATAAAACACAGCGTCTCATGCCTTATTGTTTAAACAGAAGGGACTTTCCAATGGAAGGCTGTCTTAGATAAGCTAAACTGTTTCATTGTCACAAATTAATGATCCGTCAAAGTGGTAAGATTTGAACAAGTGCTGAACATGCATCTTGATCAGTGACAAAATGCATCATTGGAACAAATTCTTACGGTCTCACCTTTCCCTTTTAGTTTATTTGCTGTTCCATGTGGGAGTTTTTTTTAACTGTTAATTGTTTTGCCCCCCCTCCAGGAACCAGTAAAAAGAGAAGAAGAGATGAGATGACGGGAAAGAATGTGAAGCGACCACATCACGAGCGGGACCACAATGGGCTGGTCCCTCTGCCAGTGAAGGTCTGCTATCCATGTGGCAGGTAGGAACAGCCAGGCTATTGGTTGCAATGACAAAGGCAATCTCAAGGGCAGGTTTTGTCCTCCATTGAAATGGCTTAGGTGGGCCGCCGAAGGCTTTTTTTCCGCCCCGCCTAAGCTTTCAAGGAGAAATCGTGCAAGAAATCCATGTAAAAACGGTAAAAAATTGTCTGTGCATTTATTGCGCATTATACGCAATACGCGTGGAAGATTCATTTGTACTTTGTCCTTATGGGACATAGGAAATGTTACCTTTCCAGCTTATTGGCCCTGAACCGTAGCACATTGAATTTTTTATACATCTCAAATGTCAGCACAACAATTATAAAAACGAGCACTGGGTTTGTGTCACCTCCACTTCTACCACCTAAGCCTTATTATGAGCCAAGGAAAACCCTGAAGGCCTTTTGTTTATGCTTCTCAGAATATGACATGTTAACACTACCCTAGTGTAGGCAGAAAATAATGTTGAATTACATTCGGATCACAGACTGTTTTACAGCTGTTTACAAACTTATGAAAAATACATAGACAATTTGAAATAATTGCATGCTTAACAATGAAACTACACAAAACGCCATTTACTCCTTTGAATGCCGAGCCATCTTCTCTGGCAAGGCTAAGTGAAGCATTCAAGAGAGCAATCGGCAGAGACCATTATAGGACTCAAATTGCCTGTGGAAAGAGGAGCCATAATTACTTGGAAAATAGTAGTCTCAGATTGACCGAGGGAGAGGAAACATTATGCAGGCTAGACTAAGGCTATCGTCTTTCAGAGAACACGGCATAGAGGCACTCCATTGAAACAGTATTTTGCATTCGCTATCATCTGCTCTGCACACGTCTTTGTTTGGGGACATTTCTGAATGCCAGAAAAAGTATTATTATTAGAGAGAAAATGTATTGTTGCCCTGTGGTTTTGAGCAGCTATTTGCTGTAGTACAAAGTCTTTTTGCGGACAGTCCTGTTCTCATCCAGTGATTGGGTCGTGAGGAACACCAGTTATTTGGTCAGGGTTGCTGAACAGAGGCATTTCCACCAAATGCCTGATTGCCCCATTTTTATATGGTCGGGTTTTGAAGGTTTTCAACATGTTAAACAGAGGTTCTGAAGTGGTGTAGTATGATGCCCTCTAGTGTTTGTGTTGGCTACCACCCGGGCCTTGGCTATGTTAAGACCACCACAGAATGCAGAACCACATGGTGAGAGCGACCGGGGGAATCCAAACTATCCCTCTCAGCATATTTTATATTTCTGGAACGATGAGCCTGCCACAGAGAGCCTGCCAGGATTCCAGTCCAATACAGTCACCCCTCTCCCTGCCCTCCAGCGACCACATGTCTTTAACTGGTTTGACATCGTTCCATGTTTCATATAAACCCTCCTCCTTGTGTTGTGAAAACTCTCGTGTGTGTTGCAGGAGCTGCAGGTTGGCACCATTAATCCAGTGTGACTACTGCCCCCTCCTGTTCCACATGGACTGTTTGGACCCCCCTCTTACTGCCATGCCAGTGGGCAAATGGATGTGCCCCAATCACATAGAGCATATGGTGGTAAGATAAAGCATGGGTAGCATAGCCTGCTTGCTAATGCTCTTCTTATTCTTTCTAAAGTGACATGATTCTAAAGGCACCTTTTAATATGCGCCCCCCCCCCCTCCACTTTTAGCTGAAGCAGAGGAATCTGACGTTGAGCAGCCGCTGTCAGCTGTTTGACCAGTTTCAGGACAGGATGTCCCAGCATGCTGTCAAGGTAGACTTCCTGCAGCGGGTGCATCGTCTGCACCCACCCGTCCGCAGAGGAGCCTACACACACATAAAGAGGACTGTGAAGGTGAGGCCTCTCCTTTCAGAACCACGACTGGTTCCAGTCTTGTCTTCCCTCGACATATGCCCCCTCCCCTCCATTGTAATCATATATAATAATAATAATAATAATAATAATAATAATAATAATATATGCCATTTATCCGACGCTTTTATCCAAAGCGACTTACATTTTGCATGTATACAGATGCATAAATGTTTCTGTATACAGTCATGTGAAAAAGATAGGACGCCCCATGAAAACCGTTGTATTTTTCAACATATTTAAACATATGGACATTTGATCTTCATTTTAACAATATTGAGAGATTTGGGTAATATAACTAAACAAATAAAACAGGAAAATGTAATGTGTAAAATGTAATGAATAGAAATGCACTTTTCTTGTGAAGACACATTTATTACTACTACAATTAGAATCATTTATTACTGCCTACAATTAGAATCAAGCGCACCACATCAGGTGCAAATGATTAGAAAAATATTAGAGAGGATTTTGGAGGAGCCTGTTTTATTTAATCCACTCTGAGGCCTTCAGAAAGAAGATTGTAGATGCATACGAGTCTGGGAAGGGATTTTTTTTAAATCTCAAAATAATTACAAATCAGCCATTCCACTGCCCGGAAAATAATTTACATGTGGAGAGCATTTAAAACTGCCAACCTGGCCAGGATAGGTCGCTTTAGCAAGTTCAGCCCAAAAGCCAACCACAAGATGCTTAAAGAAGTCTCCAACTATCTTAAAATGTAATCACAGGACCTACAGGTCGCTCTTAGTTGATGTCAAACTACATGCATCTACCATCAGAAAGAGATTGCACACATTTGATTTCCATGGCAGGTGTGGAAGCAGGTGTGGAAGGAGGACAAACACATGAGTTCTGAAACAATGTGCTTTGGACAGATGAATCCGAAGTTGAATAATTATTTGGGCACAGTAACAGAAGAATTGATTGGCGCAAACCAAAGACAGCATTTGAGCACAAGAACATCATACCAACTATGAAGCATGGGTTTGGAAATGTCATGGTTATTTATGAATTACATATGAATTCTTGTAAGAGGGTGCTTGAAGAAAACGTGAGACCATCTGTCCAAAAAATTAAGATGAAGCAGATGTGGACCATGCAACATGACAATAACCCAAAACATTCCAGTAAACCCGCCAAGGAATGGCTCAAAAGAAAGAAATGGAGAGTTCTGGAATGGCCAAGTAAAAGCCCTGATCTTAATCCTATTGAGATTCTGTGGGGTGATTTGAAACGAGCTGTGCATACAAGACAACCCTCAAACATCACACAGCTGAAAGAATTCTGCGTGGGAAAAACGTTCTCCCAGTCGATGTCAGAGACTGGTAGACAATTATAGGAAATGTCTAATTGAGGTTATTTCAGCCAAAGGGGGCAATACCAGCTGTTAGGGCATAGGGTGTCCAAACTTTTTCCTCAGTAGGAATTGGCATCATTGTTCATTGTTTGTTAAATAAATGATCAAGTTACATTTTCATTGTTTTTAGTTCAATTACATCACCTTTATATTGTTTGGAAGAAGATCAAATATTGTGTCCATAAATAATATCTATATTTCTTTAAAAAATAACTAAATATTTCATGGGGTGTCCTATGTTTTCACATGACTGTATATGTTCCCAACGGGAATCAAACCCACAACCTAAGCATTGTTAGCGCCATGCTCTATCAACTGAGTCACCGTTTGTACTTTCTGTATTTTCTAACACTATGTTTTGTTTAGATCTGATATTGAGGCTCTGAAAATGAACTTTTAAATAAAGTCTGACTTTACACTTCTCTGTAAGCAGCATTTCCTCTATCTGTTATGTGACTCTAGATGACATACAAGGTGACGTGTTTCTCTTGACAGGTCCCTGATGCTATCAAGTCCCAGTACAAGTGTCCCCCAGCCATGATGGCCCCCGCTGGAATCCGCAACGGGGAGCTGATCTGTAACGGCAGCCCTCACCAGCACCTTTCACCCGCTCAGCACCTAACCAGCGAGGACGAGCAGCAGGAGGTACGACCAGCTGTAGAGTCCTCCAATAATGTTACACAATTAAGGTTAAAGGTCCAGTGTGTATATTTCTGCTTTAAAGTAGTGCTAAATGGCCATGATAAAACACTAGAGAACAAGGAGATGAGATCAGTGGATTGCTGTTTTGGCCTAAACAAAACACTTTCTATAATCTGGTGTCCAGCCTTTTTCGTCATCATCGCAATATGAACATGCACGATAAACACATCGCAAAAGACTCCCTGAAACATGATGCATAAGAAAAATCATTTTGGGTGCGTTCGTAAAATTCACTCTGCTCTGGTTTCAACGTCAAGGTGCTCTGAAATCAATTAATCAGTTAAAAGTCTTAACAAACTAACTGTAAACATGGCGGACACCAACGATAACATTACCATCATTTCACTGGCGGCAAGTATTTAATTTAATTATTTTCTCTGTTATAATCTGTCTATTGGTTATAAGTCGAGTAGCAGTAAATCTAAAGCCTTACCAACAACATCCCATTTCTCAGAGTTTTGCGAGGGTTAAACCTTATGAAAAAACATCCAAACCTCAAAGAAAAATAAGAGGCCATGACTCATTATTTGGCTACGGACATGATGCCTATAAACACAGTGACCAAAGACAGTTATTTGTTTTTGTTGAGTTTAGAAGAAATGTTTTAAAGGCAGTCAGAACATTAATGTTCTGTTTAATTGGTTGGGTATTCATGTGCAGTTTGTTCAATAAAAGCATGTTCGAAAATAATGTATTTCTTTATTCAGTGGGCATAGGCTATTCAGTGTTTGGGGTTTATGTTAGCAGTGTACCTATAAAAGCAGAAGGACAGGAACTATATAAGCACACTGGAATATGCATATTTCAATATTAGTTTATTTATTGCAAGTCATGTCGTCATCGCAATATTGAACAATGTTATTGCGCATCGCAGATTTTCCTCATATCGTGCAGGCCTAGTAGGTGGTCTTTAAGGTAAGCCAGGACCTGTACACATCAGTGGTGGCCAGTGTGAGGGGCTGGTCGTCTGGGGGAGGGCCTCAGCTTTGATGGCTGGTTCCTTTTTGTCCCAGTTGAAGCGAATGTAGAAGTAGTTGACCTTGTCGGGGAGAGAGGCAGTGCTGGTTGGGGGGGGGGGGGCTGTGTTTTTGAGCTTGTAGTCCGTGATGGCCTGGATTCCTTGCCACGTGTCAGAGATCAGAGTTGTTCTGAAAGTGATCCTCAATCTGCAGTTTGTTGTTGTTCTTTGGCCTTCCTGATGCCCCTCTTCAGTTTAGCCCTGGATGAGCTGTGTACTGTATGCATCGCCAGATCGAAAAGCGGTGCTATGTGCCTTCAGCAGTAAGCGGAACTCACTGCTCATCCAAGGCTTCTGGTTAGGGAAAGTTATTATCTGTTTATGGGTGGTGACACTGTTGACACATGTATTGATGTAATCCAGAACGGGAGAAGCATATAAATCAATGTCTGTGTGGGAGTCCAGGGTGACCTGAGTGGCGAACATACTCCAGTCAGTGTGTTGAAACTGGTGCCTGAGTGTAGCTCACTCTGGCCAGATTTGGCTGTCCACACTGTTGGTTTCACACGTTTGTTGAGTGGCGTGTACTTGGGGAGTAGGAGCAATGAGAGGTGATCAGACTGTCCCAGGTGGGGGAGGGGATTGGCTTTATAGCCTCAGCAATGTTTGTATTAGTGTTGTTCCGATACCATTTTTTGATACCGATACCGATACCTGACCGTGCAGTACTTGCCGATACCGAGTACCGATCCGATACCACGGCGTTTGAAAAAACAAAACAAAAAAACATGTTTTTTGAGCCGCATACTCACCTCGATGTAAAATTATTGCTAACACTTAGTCTGGCACTGCTCAAAACCTTTGTAAAACAGGAAAAAATACCAACAGAGAGTGAATGCTATAGAACTTTTTTTTATTGTCTACCTGGTATGGTGACAAGAAAATCAACCCCTTATAAAACCTGAAATGTGGCTCTCACAGATGCCAATCAGTGCTATATCCATTTAAGATATAAAACAGTCGTAGTAGTAGTGCAACAGCAAGTGAACATTTACAAACAAAATAACTTTAAGATATAAAACAGTCGTAGTAGTAGTGCAACAGCAAGTAAACAATTACAAACAAAATTACTTTAAGATATAAAACAGTCGTAGTAGTAGTGCAACAGCAAGTGAACATTTACAAACAAAATAACTTTAAGATATAAAACAGTCGTAGTAGTAGTGCAACAGCAAGTAAACATTTACAAAAAAATAACTTTAAGATATAAAACCGTACAAGTAGTGCAACAGCAAGTAAACATTTACAAACAAAATAAGGCCCATTTGAGACTAACATAAGATGTAGGCCTACCTGAGGGAATAATAATATTTTAGAAGTGCAGCCTGAATTTGGTAAAATAAATAAAAGGATATTTTAAATGTTAGGAAATGTTATCACAAATGTAAACAAACTCCACTTTAAAAAACAAAAACAAAAGAGCTGGAGCAAAATAAAGTGCACTGCACATTAGTGCAGACATGTCACATAGCAGCACTCAGTCCTCCAATTTAAAATCCTTAGGCTTCAAGTTCAAATACATAGGCAGGTTCTTCTTTAAGAAGATGAGCATTTCTACTCTCTCTCCTAGCAGCCTGTTCCTCTTTTCATCCAGTATGTTGGAAGCTGTTCTGAACAGTCTCTCACTATCTACACTAGTAGAGGGAGCACAGAGAAACACTGCAGCAGTAGCAGCCAGGGTGGGGAACCGTTCCTTATTCTTTCCCCAGTACTCAAATGGGCTCTCTAAGCGGTGGATGGTTTTCCGCGATAGTGAAAAGCTGCCACGCCATTGGTTGAGAGCAGCTGCTCTGGGCCAATAGCGTTCCAGCAGAGGAGCATGCCTGGGCATGTCTGTGTTAGGAAGGCTGTGTCAGGCTACGATAGCAGACAAGCTGAGAAAAACGCAACGTGCTGCGTTTGAACAAGAGTTTGGTATCGGGTGTTATTATTTGTTAGTACTCGCCGATACCGATACCAGCATTTTTGTGCGTATCGGTGGCCATGCCGATACTAGTATCGGTATCGGAACAACACTAGTTTGTATACACATGATCTAGATGTGTTGTCTTTTCTAGTGGGGCAGAAGACTTTTTGGGAGTACAGTTCTCAGGTTGGAGTGGTTGAAATCCCCTCCACCAATAAAGGCTCCACCTGGGTATGCAATATGTTGTTTGTTAATAGCAGCATGGATTTCTTTCATTGCTATCTTAGCATTAGCATCCAGAGGGATATAGGCTGCAGTAACAACAATAGCTGTAAACTCTCTAGGCAGGTAAAACGGCCTACACTTGATCATCAGGTGCTCCAGATTGGCAGAGCAGTGACTCTCATTAATAGCACTTTCCGTACACCAAGTTTTGTTGACATAAATGGCATGCACAGTACCGTGCTTCTCGTTTTACCTGAGGCCTCTGCCGTCCTGTCCCCCCTGAAGTACTGTTGGTGAGCCATGTTTCGGTGAAAATCTTGATGCTGCAGCCCATAAAACTTTGTGAGATGATCCCAAGTCGTAGCCTGGAGACCTCATCATGCTGCCTGTGATGGGCAACTCCGTCCGGGGCAGTTGGAGCGGCGGTGTTTTGGCGGTCTCTTGGGGGAAGCTGAAGGTTGTCGAATACACAGTTTGTGCATAGAAAATGTAACACGTTTACATTCAGTGTGGCCACAGATGGCAGCAAAGCCCTAAAACGACATGCTTTTACTGTTAATAAATGCAACTTCTAACGTGACTTGTTTTCCTTTGTTATCTTGTAGTGGCTACGAGACGTCATAACGCTTCAGTGTAGCATCGTGAGACATCTGTCTGCCAAACAAGCGGCGTCTACCGAGTGGGACTCGGAGCGCACCAATAAGGCGGACATCAAACCCTGCGTCACAGCGGAGGAGAGCAGCGCTGTATGCACTTCTAACAGGACATACTCGCCAGCCTGCAAACCTAAACCCGACAGCCCAGCTACTGGCCATCAGGGGGCTCCTGCACTGAATTTTTCCCAGGAAGGGGCGTGTAGCTTGTGTACAGAGAAGTCTTGTCGAAACTGTGGGCCCAGTAACGGTCCTCTGGAACAGCTGGCAAGGACCAATGGGAGTCCAGAGGCCTGCAGGCAGGAGGAGGTCAGACTGAAAGAACACTGCAGTCCTGATATCCCCAATCCTCAGACACCAGCCACCTCCGCCACGGAGTTGCCCAACCACACCAGTGGAGCTGTGGTAAAGACTGAGAACACCCTGTTAAGATCGTGTGCAGGGACAGCAGCATCCTCATCCCCAGCTCTCATCAAATCAGACCCTGGAGCCCCCTGTCCACCTGGCACGGCCTCCCCAGGCGCAGAGGGCCAGGGGCAGGTCCCTGCTCTGACCGGTAGAAGCCCTGCTGGGACCCATGCCCCCGCCCCACCCAGAACACCTCACCTGATCAGAGGCACGGCCAAACTGGGCTCCACCACTCCTTCCACAGGTGAGGCTGCATGGGATGTGAGTTATCATGAGGGATGATTGTTGTTGGTTGGATAGAGACTAACAGGGTTTTGTGTCCGTGTCTGCAGATGTAAGGGTGAGTGCGGATGCTGTTTCCCCCAGCAGTGTCCCCATCTCTCTGTCCTCTGCCGTGGGAGACCTGTCCAGCCGCCTGAAGGCCTTGGCAGAGGGGAATGGTGGTAAGTCTGACCCCGACACTGGACGTCAGTCATCTTTTTGAGTCAGTCAATCAGACTCTATTTGTATAGCACATTACATACACACATGCAATACAATGTGCTTTGCAGGACATTTTTGATTAAAAGGGAGGTTTTTGGTAAAAGTTCTTCCACCTAATCTGTGTAACCTTTTGCGAAAACGTTTTAAAATAATATTTTTGTGTCGACAGAGATTCAGATGAGCGATCTGGATGACAAGTTCATCAAGCTCCTGGCCTGGCAGAGGATCCAACAGCTCTTTGCGCCTAAAGCCCCTCCTCCTCCTCCTCCTCCTCCTCCTCCACAGAGCAGCTGTATCAGTCTACCCCCTGTGCCACAAACCCAGCAGCACGTTGAAGGTCAGAATCCCACTCTTCCTCCAGATATGAACACCTTGTGTTCCCTGCTGCACCCCTTCCCCACTGACTCTATCCATTCCTTTTTGAGCTCTACTCCGCTTTCCGTGTTTTCTACCCCACCTTCCTCTGCCTGTGGTTTGTCTGCTTCTTCTGTGTGATGCCTTTGAATATTGAGGTTTGTTTGTTTGTTTGTGTGTTTATTTTCTTAGCACAAAACAAGGATATCAAGGCTAGGGCTGTGTTTTATCCACTGACGGGGAGAGGAGGAGCTGTCAGTATGTGCTACAGAAGCTTGCACATAGGAGCTGGTAAGATTCACTCCCACATGACTCTCCAATGCCAGGGAGTATTTTCTAACCCCCACCGCCACCACCACACTTTGTTCACCTGTCTTGTTGTTTGCAGGTGCTGACATGGATGTGTGCCTTACAAACTACGGTCATTGTAATTATGTGTCTGGAAAACATGCCTGCATTTTTTATGATGAGGTGAGAGGGTCATTTCCCATGCATGCTCTTGGTTTTATGTTATGATGTTTTGTTGTCGTTGTTTTTTGTGTCCTATTCGGTTGTTACGTCTGATGTCACGCGTGACGTTTAGCAATTTCCGGGTTCAAATAAAAAAATCCCTGCACCAGAGTACCAGTGAACTAAAGCGGTAGAATGACAGTTCAATCGGTTTTTAGACTCGGATCTATTCATACCACAAGGGACACAGCACTGCGGCATTTCGAAGAGTGCACCTCAGCCAACGTTGGACCCGGAAACACGTCACAACTTAACAACCGAATTGGCATTACTGACAGAGATATTACTGCTTTTCGCATATTTGATTAATTTGTCATTGCCTTCTACTACTGTCTGTCTGTGTGGCTGCTCCCTGTAACGGCATGCTTCTGTCACTGCTCTTGCCTCCATCAGAACACAAAGCAGTACGAGTTGCTCAACTATAGTGAACATGGGACCACAGTGGATAACGTGCTGTACTCGTGTGACTTCTCTGAGAAGACGGGCCCCAGCCCATCCAGCAGCCTGGTGTCCAAAGTGCAGAACATTATCAGTGAGTGTTCTGGACCTCTGAACCATGACATGGTCCAGACAGTCTTGGCCCAGTGGTTTATTAATCAGCAGTTTGCCGATTCCCTTCTGCACAAACCTTTATCATTTTAGGAAAAATAAATAAATTCCCTGTCTGTGTCTACTTAGGATCTAAACGCAAAGATGTGGTCTATTTTAGTTTTAGGTCTCACTCTGTAATATGTTTGTAACCCCACAGAGCGCTGCAAGAGGAGGAAGCAGGAAGAGGAGGGGGCGGGGGAGTCGTCGGTGCCTCAGGAGGGTGTGATGAGCCAGTCTCAGGGGATGCACCCCAGCCCCTGTGACTGCAGAGCCAGCAGCTCCAGCCTGATCGGGGGCAGCGGGGCAGGCTGGGAGGGCACCGCTCTGCTCCACCACGGCAGCCTCATCAAGCTGGGCTGCATGCAGTTTGTCTTCAGTATTACAGAGTTTGCCTGTAAGCAGGTCAAAGAGGAGACACCAACCCGACCCGCCACCTCCACTGCCAGCACCCAGAGCCAAGAGGGCACAGCGCCCTCAGACAAACACACCACACAGCTCTACGTGCCAGTGCTTGGTCACCCCAATCCTGTCCCATAGCCCCCTGCACTCCCAGCAACAAGAACCAGCTTCCGCAGCTGGACTTGTATAATAATAAAAAAAAAGATACACTTTTTTTTTTATGTTCATACATTTGCATGTAAAATGAAGTATTTTTCAGGCTCAGATTTTTGGGCAAGTTGCACATAAAAATTATATTTTTCTTTATTGTAAATGCAAAACTTTATGGAAGCATTTGGATTTGGCATTTAAAAGGGATCCTTTGTTGAAAAAAAGAAAGAAAAAAGAGCAACCTTTTGTCACCACCTGACAGGTCTCCATCATACTTGTAAAGTACTCAGAACTTGTCATATTTTGTGCCAGTAATAATAGCATAATCATGCCTTTTTTCCCCTCTGTAAATGAAACTTACAGTATTTGCTCCTGGTCATTTTAGTTGGTGTACTGTATTTGAAAATGTAATCATGTTCCGATGTTTGTTTTGCTACTTTTGCACTACAGGTAGCTTTATTGAAATGTGTGTACACATTCATGCTGTATACATGGCTGTGTGTGTGTACGTGGGTTAGGGTGTGTGTCTGTAAACTTACTCACACACACAGACGCACGCATGTACACACATGCACGCGCACACACACACACACACACACACACGAATACTTACACTCACTCACACAAATACTCACACACACACGAATCAATCATGCATGAATCCTTTTTCAACATTGAACAAGGGAAGCATAGAATTATATATAGGCAAGGTCCTAACATTTTGGCCATTTTGGCCTTTTAAATCTGTACAGTGCTTTGTGAATTATGTGCAGTAGTTTTCAAAAGTGTTGTTAGTCCTGTTTTTTCAATACTGTAGTCAACTGTAAATAGTTTCTGTTTTAGAACAAATTCGTATACACATTTTCATGTACTCTGTAAATACAAAGAAACTGACGTTTCGTTTTGTCTGTCATAACAATGTAAATACATAAAGATTTTTAAGAACAAGCGTGTGTGTGTTTAAACAGCATTGGGATTTTGTAGGGCTTTTTCTTGCCATTTACACGCATGGTTGTGTCATAATAAACACGCACATCAGTAGTGCCTCAATGTTTATCTCCGATTCCAGAGGCCTTGAACTCTGGTGAGTTTGTGCTATCAGTAACCTCATGGTAGTAGGCATACCCACCCATTTGCACAAGTCCACTATTGTGTGAAAGGTCCCAAATAGTTTAGAATTTCTACTTGAACATAAAAAAGGTATACATGTTGACATTGCTGCTTGTCGGGACTGGAGTCGTCGGGCTTTATGTACTAATTATTAATCTTCTCAAACAACCAAGATGCAAAAGCCTTGTCAAATTGCATGGAAAAACAGTTCTCATCACTGGTGAGTTAACATTTTTTTTTCCGTTTTAAGAGCCGTGAGGGTTGTAGCTAGATGGTATGTGGCTACCGTGGTAATGCAATATTTATGTTTGCAGCTAAAGGTAATAAAGTTTACTTAACAAGTGGCAGTGAGCTAAATATGAAAACGATAAGGGCATAAAAAAGTACAATGTTTCAGTGGTTTTTCTACTTGGCCTACTGCACGACGTCAAAGCTGAGCTGTCAGCCTGTCAAGCAAGTCAAACTCTCGTAGCTAAATGTGAAGTTGATTTAGGGATTACGATGGTAGCCATACCACAGCCAGACAGTTTACGTGTACTATACTTACAAAAAAGTATGTTTATTCGCATTCAGAAGCTAATATTCATGTGACTACCCACAAGGGAAAAAATATATATATATATATATAAAAAAAAAGTCGTTAGTGTCGTCGATGATGAACCTAATTGTCTTTGGGGGTGTATAATCCCATAGAAAGCCCTATTGTAACTCTTGTTTGATTATTATTCAGCCTCCTGCCGTTTCCATGTAAAATGGTCATGTCTCGCAACTATTTTTGCTTTTGTCAGGCACGTAGAGGACCCCAGGCCACACCCTCACAACAATGTTGATGCCAAAGTGCCAGAAGGGAGCGCTATAGCAACACGTTTTCAGAGATTCGTGATAATTTTTCGCATACTCAAATTTCACATACTATACAGTGTGAACGCACTGAATACTCAAAATATACGTCATACCTAGTATGAATAGTATGCTAGTATGCATTTCGAACACAGCCTAGGCTGTTCTAGGCTATTCGTGTTATAGCCTCAATTTAAAATGGATTAAATAAAAATAATTTGCCATCAATCCACACACAAAACCCCAGAATGACAAAGCGAAACAATTTTTTGGGAAATTTCAGGAAATGTTCTAATTTTCAATTGAAATACAGAAATACCTCATGAACATAAGTATTCAGACCCTTTGCTCTTAAAATGAGCTGTAATGCAAAAATGTCAAATAAATCACTCAATATCTTGAATTTAGTCCATCTTAATGCAAGGATAATAGTTAATGTAATTTTGGAATCAATATCTTTGTTTTTATAGGGTCTCTGATTTGCATAGGAAAAGAAATGTTGAGTCTATAACACAACAAAATGTGGAAAAAGTTAAGGGGTGCGTTTAGATGCAATAAATGATGACATATGCAAATATGGCTATGCCAGTCTTTGTTAGTGTAATAATCAATCTCAAAGTTATTGTGATTTGAGACAGTGCCATAACAGATGTTGTGTACCAAGTGTTATTACATTCATTAATTATTATTTTTAGGGCATTTCTCTGCTATATTGGAGAGAAAGATTGACAGAAAGGATGGGTGGGAGAGATGACATGCAGGATATGTAGATGGCCGGAATCGAACCAGGGACCTTACGATAATATGATTTATTGGGTTAGGGTTAGACACACACACACACACACACACACACACACACACACACACACACACACACACACACTTTATTGTGCTACCTAAGTGCCCCAGAATCATTATTGTTCTATGTTCTCTGCTCTCCAGGAGCCAACACTGGTATCGGAAAGACAACTGCATCAGATCTGGCCAAGAGAGGAGCGAGGGTCATACTGGCCTGCCGAGATCAACTGAGGGCAGATGCTGCCATAAGCGACATCAAAATGGTAAGGAAAGTGGGAGACTATTAGCAAGCCACTTAAAATGTTTTCATGGTATGTTTCTGATAGACAGAGACCAGTTGCATGATCCCTCCTGACAGGGGCGCAGAGACACACAAGTACATTGGCCTATTTTTTAAACTATATATTCAAGGATACCGGAGTCCTGCTATAGGCACGTGTGACCGAATCCAACTCTACACTCCTGCACGTGGTCTCCAACTCTACACTCCTGCACGTGGTCTCCAATCCTCTGATGCTGATCTCCTCGTCATACCCCGCACTAGGTGTCGCACACTTGGCGACCGTGCCTTTTCTGTCGCCCAAGATGTGGAACTCCCTTCCCCCAGCCATCCGATGCTCGGATACTTTCAACACATTCAAGAGACTCAAGATGCATCTGTTCGGACTCGCCTTTGTGCAGCATGGGATGGGTCCTGACTGACATTGTTCCCCATGGCTGCCTTTTTGTTTGTTGTGTTTCTTTTTGTTGTTTGTTGTCCTGCTTCTTTCTTTTTCTTTACAGTGTCCTTAAGTTTGAGAAAGGTGCTTTTAAATAAAATCTATTATTATTTTATGATGATGATGATGATGATTATTATTATTATTATTATATCTGAAAGTAATAGATAGCAATAAGCAAAATGGTGAAAAGTCAACCTAGTCTATCTGATGGAATAAAAAGATTGATCCACTACCTTCTTGCTTAGATCCCCTTCCTTGCAGATCTAGGGAATAGTGGGTTCTGACAGAAACTCAGCATGTTTACTCAAAGTGTTTTCCACATGAAGGCTCCCTCAGAGAGTTGTGAGGCTATGGTTACTTTATTAATGAATTCCCCCTTCATGCAATTCCACTTCAGAAGCTCTAGAATCAGAGTATAATTCTCTTGCAAGAGATTACTCGGTTAAGGGGTGCAGCGCAATGATTTTAATCTGTCTGGTGTACTTACTCTCTCCCAGGAGACCGGAAACAATGAGATTGTGTTCATGCAGCTGGACCTGGCAAGCCTGCAGTCTGTGCGTTCCTTTGCTGAGACCTTCCTGAAGTCTGAACCTAGGCTAGATATTCTCATCAACAATGCAGGTGAACCCAACTGTGTTTTGCTGTATTCTGAGTTTATATGCTCATCCATAATAATGCTTTTTTGTCATATATTTATCTTCTCAGTGATATGTATATGATACTGTGTTATAGTCTTGAATAGTCTTGAATTTTATTGTATGTCTGGAAATTGTAACTATATCTTTCATCTTCTCAAAGCAGTTTTCACTAGACATACAGTATGTGACACGGTCTGGTGAAAAGGGCCGCATGTCGACAATTCTCAAATCGCACAAATGAAAAAAATAAAGTGTGTTTTCAGTTTTTTTTGCATATTTTGAAAGTTGAAGTGTTGAAGAGCACACTCAATATAACAAACAACAGTTTTAGGATCACTAAATACTAATTTGTGAATTAGAGTCACTGTCTCTGTCTCTGGGTAAGTGATACATTGCTTGTAAACAAACATAAGTTTTAGGACGTGTTCAAAAGCAAGGACTGTGTGATCATCTAATTATGTGTAGTTATGTGTTTTTAGCATGTTGATGTTCTATCAGCATGTTGTGATGTGCTAAACATGTAGTTCGATGTTCGTAGCGATGTTCCTTTTTAGCACTAGCCTACTAGCACCTGTTTTGCGTGTGTTTTGATTCAGAGCGCGTTCCTCCGCTATTTGGTTTGAGGTGTACCAATATTCAAATAAGCATGTCTTCTTCAACTATTTTCAACAAATTTTTTTTTAAATCTTACAATCTGCACTTTCATAATCTGGAAAAAAATAAAAATACATTGCCCTACTTGAGGACCTTTTAACCAGACTCACCAGACTGTCACATATTATTTAGCTGACTTTTGCTGTTTCTTATCTGTTAAGATAACCCTAACTATGTAAGAATGCAAATGTTCATATTTAGTTTCAAAGCATTGATCCTCTTGGTGCAGGGATTTTTCTTGGTGGTGAGACAGAAGATGGCATCGGAATGATTTTTGGAGTCAATCACTTGGGCCACTTCCTGCTAACCCTGCTGCTGCTGGACCGCCTGAAGGAGAGTGGTCCAAGCAGAGTGGTGACCGTCGCCTCGAAAGCTCATGAGTTTGGCCGCATCGATTTCAGCCTCCTGAGTTCTCACAAAGACTTGGATGTGGGAAACTCAGACTACGATTTGTTCAAGAAGTACTCTCATAGCAAGTTGTGCAATGTTCTCTTTACACACGAGCTTGCAAAAATACTGCAAGGTACAAACGTTACCTGCTACAGCCTTCACCCAGGTCAGTATTCTAGCACTGCTTATGTAACCAAGTTGAGATGGTATACTCCCTCACCCTCACCTGCACTGTCAAATAGCTAGCTTTTTCGACCAGTGCAGCTGGTTAATGTCAGGTATTTGAGGAGACAGTGATATGTGTTGGCATTCAGAGGTTGCAGGTTGGAGCAACTTGAATTGCGGAGCGAAAGTTTGCAACAATTTGACTTCTGTTTCACTTAAAGTAGTGATAGTTCCAGTGGTGTTGGAGCTTTAGACAAAGATCACATACATTTACCTCAGAAAACGATTTTTTACTACAAGGACTTACAGATGTGCATGTCAGTGTGGCATGGCATGCTGTAAGGTATTGTGCAATAAACTTTATCCATATCACATTTTTTTCACACAGGAGAAGTCAAGACAGAGATTGGTAGGTATTGCAGCTTCTGGTGGAGGATGTTAATAGCACCGTTCAGTGCACTTTTCTTTCTGGACCCTGTATCTGGTGCCCAGACCACACTCCACTGTGCCCTCCAGGAGGGCATCGAGCCCCTGAGCGGACGCTACTTCTCCCGCAGTGCCGTGCAGGACCTGAGTGCCAACGCCAAAGACGACGCAGTGGCCAAGAAGCTGTGGGAAGTCAGCGAGAGGCTGTGTGGCCTGTCCTAAGACAAACCCTTGAGTCCCTGCATTTCATACTATGATGACCAAATCCGGGAATGGGGATGTGTGCAAATGTAACAATGATTGTGATTATGATGATGCCAACCCCTCTCAGGCATTTTTATAATGAAACTATGAGAAGTAGACTTGTCTGAACTGTACAGATTTAAATGTCATTCTGCCCCAATCCTCTCAGGTTTACCATCCCCAGAAGACAATTGGCTGTGAGCTCTGTGGAATGTCTTGAGGTGTCAAAGCTGTGATGTCATCAGTTTATGATAAGATGAATGATGGTTGGTAGTCTCCTTATCAACAGCTCCTATACTGTGGTTTTTAGGATGATATAAAAAGCAGAGGCCAGGGAAAAGCTCTCTCATGTTCCTGTGTCCTGTTGTGAGGTTCTCATCATGTTTTGAGTAGCATTGTTTTGTGATGACCGGTGGTTATGTCTCTATCTCTCTCTTTACTTTCTCTATTGGAATGGAACATTTTTGTATTGTGTTTGCCTTGTAATAGATACATAAGTATACAGTATTATTAAAGCCTCTTTTGATTCATTCTATTTGACCTTTCTTGCATTAAATAAGCACAGACTCAACAATTCTTTGCACATAGTGATAATTACATTCGAGT
>NC_137689.1:21010934-21090934 GCF_963989245.1 Nansenia antarctica | reverse complement strand
AGGAGAGTGGTCCAAGCAGAGTGGTGACCGTCGCCTCGAAAGCTCATGAGTTTGGCCGCATCGATTTCAGCCTCCTGAGTTCTCACAAAGACTTGGGTTTGGGAAACTCTGACTTGGATTTGTTAATGAAGTACTCTCATAGCAAGTTGTGCAACGTTCTCTTCACACAAGAGCTTGCCAAAATACTGCACGGTACAAACGTTACCTGCTATAGCCTTCACCCAGGTTAGTATTCTAGCACTGCTTATTTGTTTGTTTGTTAGTTGAGAACTTATACTCCCACCTGCACTAGCTAGCTTTTTGATAGAGCAGCTAGTTAATGTCAGGTATTTGAGGAGACAGTGATGTGTGTTGGCATTCAGAGGTTGCAGGTTTGAGACTCACTGGGTGGAGCAACTTGAATTGCGGGGCGAATGTTTGCAACAATTTGACGTCTGTTTCACTTACAGTAGATGGAAGGAGCTTTAGACAAAGATCACATACATTTACCTCAGAAAAACGTTTGACTTACTTTGACTTACAGATGTACAGATGTCAGTGTGGCATGGCATTGTGGGTGTGGCAGGTATTGTGCAATAAACTTTATCCATATCACATTTTTTTCACACAGGAGAAATCAAGACAGAGATTGGTAGGAATAGCAGCATCTGGTGGACGATGTTATTGGCACCGGTCATTGCGCTTTTCTTTGTGGACTCTGTATCTGGTGCCCAGACCACACTCCACTGTGCCCTCCAGGAGGGCATCGAGCCCCTGAGCGGACGCTACTTCTCCCGCAGTGCCGTGCAGGACCTGAGTGCCAACGCCAAAGACGACGCAGTGGCCAAGAAGCTGTGGGAAGTCAGCGAGAGGCTTTGTGGCCTGTCCTAAGACAAACCCTTGAGTCCCTGCATTTCATACTATGATGACCAAATCCAGGAATGGGGATGTGTGCAAATGTAACAATGTTTGTGATTATGATGATGCCAACCCCTCTCAGCCAGTAGTTGTCTGAACTATACAGTGCTTCTTTTCCTTATCTGTAAGTGTAATCATTCTATACCGTTCTGACTGTTGTCTGTCTCCTATCCTAAGGTGATGGAATTAAAATACTTATTTCCTTCCTAATTTAGCCCCTGGTGGTGGGTGATCAGTGAAAGTATAGCATACAGACAGACTGCCTCCCCTGAGGATCCCTACCACAAGGCCCAATAGACACAGCCACTGGCAATGAACAACTCCATGCTCTAACTCCAATGTTCTTTGTCTCTCTTAACACTGAATGTTTCCAATGTTTACATGTCGAAAATGTCATCACTAAAAATAAACCAGGGAGAACAACCTGAATTTACTTTCAACACATTCAAGAGACTCAAGATGCATCTCTTCGGACTGGCCTTTGTGCAGCATGGGATGGGTCCTGACTGACATTGTTCCCCATGGCTGCCTTTTTGTTTGTTGTGTTTCTTTTTGTTGTTTGTTGTCCTGCTTCTCTCTTTTTCTTTACAGTGTCCTTAAGTTTGAGAAAGGTGCTTTTAAATAAAATCTATTATTATTTTATGATGATGATGATGATGATGATGATTATTATTATTATATCTGAAAGTAATAGATAGCAATAAGCCAAATGGTGAAAAGTCAACCTAGTCTATCTGATGGAATAATAGATTGATCCACTACCTTCTTGCTTAGATCCCCTTCCTTGCAGATCTAGGGAATAGTGGGTTCTGACAGAAACTCAGCATGTTTACTCAAAGTGTTTTCCACATGAAGGCTCCCTCAGAGAGTTGTGAGGCTATGGTTACTTTATTAATGAATTCCCCCTTCATGCAATTCCACTTCAGAAACTCTAGAATCAGAGTATAATTATCTTGCAAGAGATTACTCGGTTAAGGGGTGCAGCGCAATGATTTTAATCTGTCTGGTGTACTTACTCTCTCCCAGGAGACCGGAAACAATGAGATTGTGTTCATGCAGCTGGACCTGGCAAGCCTGCAGTCTGTGCGTTCCTTTGCTGAGACCTTCCTGAAGTCTGAACCCAGGCTAGATATTCTCATCAACAATGCAGGTGAACCCAACTGTGTTTTGCTGTATTCTGAGTTTATATGCTCATCCATAATAATGCTTTTTGGTCATATATTTATCTTCTCAGTGATATGTATATGATACTGTGTTATAGTCTTGAATTTTATTGTATGTCTGGAAATTGTATATATTGTATATATCTTTCATCTTCTCAAAGCAGTTTTCACTAGACATATGTGACACGGTCTGGTGAAAAGGGCCGCATGTCGACAATTCTCAAGTCGCGCAAATGAGCATCAATATAACAAACAACAGTTTTAGGATCACTAAATACTAATTTGTGAATTGGATTCACTGTCTCTGTCTCTGGGTAAGTGACACATTGCTTGTAAACAAACAGACGTTTTAGGACGTGTTCAAAAGCAAGGACTGTGTGATCATCTAATTATGTGTAGTTATGTGTTTTTAGCATGTTGATGTTCTATCAGCATGTTGTGATGTGCTAAACATGTAGTTCGATGTTCGTAGCGATGTTCCTTTTTAGCACTAGCCTACTAGCACCTGTTTTGCGTGTGTTTTGATTCAGAGCGCGTTCCTCCGCTATTTGGTTTGAGGTGTACCAATATTCAAATAAGCATGTCTTCTTCAACTATTTTCAACAATTTTTTTTTTAAATCTTACAATCTGCACTTTCATAATCTGGAAAAAAATAAAAATACATTGCCCTACTTGAGGACCTTTTAACCAGACTCACCAGACTGTCACATATTATTTAGCTGACTTTTGCTGTTTCTTATCTGTTAAGATAACCCTAACTATGTAAGAATGCAAATGTTCATATTTAGTTTCAAAGCATTGATCCTCTTGGTGCAGGGATTTTTCTTGGTGGTGAGACAGAAGATGGCATCGGAATGATTTTTGGAGTCAATCACTTGGGCCACTTCCTGCTAACCCTGCTGCTGCTGGACCGCCTGAAGGAGAGTGGTCCAAGCAGAGTGGTGACCGTCGCCTCGAAAGCTCATGAGTTTGGCCGCATCGATTTCAGTCTCCTGAGTTCTCACAAAGACTTGGATGTGGGAAACTCAGACTACGATTTGTTCAAGAAGTACTCTCATAGCAAGTTGTGCAATGTTCTCTTTACACACGAGCTTGCAAAAATACTGCAAGGTACAAACGTTACCTGCTACAGCCTTCACCCAGGTCAGTATTCTAGCACTGCTTATGTAACCAAGTTGAGATGGTATACTCCCTCACCCTCACCTGCACTGTCAAATAGCTAGCTTTTTCGACCAGTGCAGCTGGTTAATGTCAGGTATTTGAGGAGACAGTGATATGTGTTGGCATTCAGAGGTTGCAGGTTGGAGCAACTTGAATTGCGGAGCGAAAGTTTGCAACAATTTGACTTCTGTTTCACTTAAAGTAGTGATAGTTCCAGTGGTGTTGGAGCTTTAGACAAAGATCACATACATTTACCTCAGAAAACGATTTTTTACTACAAGGACTTACAGATGTGCATGTCAGTGTGGCATGGCATGCTGTAAGGTATTGTGCAATAAACTTTATCCATATCACATTTTTTTCACACAGGAGAAGTCAAGACAGAGATTGGTAGGTATTGCAGCTTCTGGTGGAGGATGTTAATAGCACCGTTCAGTGCACTTTTCTTTCTGGACCCTGTATCTGGTGCCCAGACCACACTCCACTGTGCCCTCCAGGAGGGCATCGAGCCCCTGAGCGGACGCTACTTCTCCCGCAGTGCCGTGCAGGACCTGAGTGCCAACGCCAAAGACGACGCAGTGGCCAAGAAGCTGTGGGAAGTCAGCGAGAGGCTGTGTGGCCTGTCCTAAGACAAACCCTTGAGTCCCTGCATTTCATACTATGATGACCAAATCCGGGAATGGGGATGTGTGCAAATGTAACAATGATTGTGATTATGATGATGCCAACCCCTCTCAGGCATTTTTATAATGAAACTATGAGAAGTAGACTTGTCTGAACTGTACAGATTTAAATGTCATTCTGCCCCAATCCTCTCAGGTTTACCATCCCCAGAAGACAATTGGCTGTGAGCTCTGTGGAATGTCTTGAGGTGTCAAAGCTGTGATGTCATCAGTTTATGATAAGATGAATGATGGTTGGTAGTCTCCTTATCAACAGCTCCTATACTGTGGTTTTTAGGATGATATAAAAAGCAGAGGCCAGGGAAAAGCTCTCTCATGTTCCTGTGTCCTGTTGTGAGGTTCTCATCATGTTTTGAGTAGCATTGTTTTGTGATGACCGGTGGTTATGTCTCTATCTCTCTCTTTACTTTCTCTATTGGAATGGAACTGAAATTTTTGTATTGTATTTGCCTTGTAATAGATGCATAAGTATACAGCATTATTAAAGCCTCTTTTGACTCATTCTATTTGACCTTTCTTGCATTAAATAAGCACAGACTCAACAATTCTTTGCACATAGTGATAATTACATTCGAGTCAGATTATCAATATTAGATATGCTTTTCTATCAACAAAATATAGCCAAACGTCTCTGCCAAACATTCATGTGGAAACTGATATTATCAGTTTCATCTTTACAAATGTGTTGCTTTTCCTAATCAGTGTAACAGTGTAATCATTCTATACCGTTCGGACTGTTGTCTGTCTCCTATCCTAAGGTGATGGAAATAAAATACTTCTTTCCTCCCTAATTTAGCCCCTGGTGGTGGGTGAGAAGTGAAAGGTGTGGTGCATATACTTTAAAATGTTTGCAGACAGACTGCCTCCCCTGAGGATCCCTACCACAAGGCTCAATATGAATGAATGAATGAATGAATGGTCTTTATTGTCATTGCTATAGTACAGGTACCAAACAACGACATTTGGGAGGGGGGGCTCCCCTGGTGCTAGGAAAAAAAAACTAAAAAACAAGAAGGGAAAGGAGCTGGTTTACATAAATAAAGGCTATGTACACTATCCACTATACTATACTGTACAAATAAAACACTGTGCTGTACTCTATGCTATGCTATACCTATTCTAACATTTCCTATTCTCTGAACCTTATGTACCCTAGGGTTGTCATATTGCACATAGTGTTATTGCACATTCATTAAAGTGTCGCAGTTTGCAGGCTTGAAATGTACACATTTGTGCCTCAGCACTACACCTGATTTCAATCCAGCAGCTGCCATCAATCCGTCCAGACTGTCCAGGGCCCAGAACCTAGGTCTTTGCTGTGTTCAGGGCCTGAATGGCCCTGGGGTAGAAGCTGAGCTTCAGTCTGTTTGTCCTTGCGAACATGGTCCTGAACCGCCTGTCCGAGGGCAGCCGAGCAAAGTGTTCGTACCCAGGGTGGGATGGGTCTCTGGAGATCTTGGAGGCCTTCCTGAGGCAGCGTGTGTTGTACAGCTCTTCCAGAGAGGGGAGGGGGGCGCCGATGATCTTCTGGGCCGATCTCACGACTCTCTGTAGCGCTCAGCCACTGGCAATAGGAACTCAGCCACTGGCAATAGGAACAACTCCTTGCTTTAACTCCATTGTTCTCTGGCCTCCTTAACACTGTACAATATTTTGGGCCAGTAATAATACCATAAACATGCCTTTTTTCCCCTCTGTAAATGAAATCTACAATATTTGCTCCTGTTTCTTCCCTACAACTGTCAAGCTGCTGAACTCCAAATCCCGGCGGTAGCCTTGCCCCCTAATGCGCGCGCACACACGCGCACACACACACACACACACACACACACACACACACACACACACACACACACACACACACACACACACACACACACACACGCACACAATTAATCAATCATACATAATAAGGAATCCCTTTTCAACATTGAACAATAGGCAGGTCCTAACATTTTGGCCATTTAAATCGGTACAGTGCTTTTTAAATTATGTGCAGTAGATTTCAAAACGTTTTCATGTAGGGAATGTACTTACATATTTTTTAAGAACAAGCATCTATTGTGTGTGTGTGTGTGTGTGTGTGTGTGTGTGTGTGTGTGTGTGTGTGTGTGTGTGTGTGTGTGTGTGTGTGTGTGTGTGTGTGTTTCATTCAACAACAGCATTGGGATTTTGTTGACCATTTAGCCATTTTCACGCAAGTTTATGAGCCTTAAAGGCCTTGAACTCTGGGAAGTGTTTGTGCTATCAGTAGAGTAACCACAAGGTGGCATTTACCCACCCATTTGTTTGCACAATTCCACAAGTGTGTGAAAGGTTGCAGATACAGTAACTAGTTTATAATTTCTACGCTCGAACATTAAGCTGAGTGAAGAAGGACTACTAACTCTACGTCATGTTGACATTGCTGCTTGTCGGCACTGGAGTCGTCGGGGTTTATGTACTAATTATTCATCTTCTCAAACAACCAAGATGCAAAAGCCTTGTCAAATTGCATGGAAAAACAGTTATCGTCACTGGTGAGTTGTAGTAAACATGTTTTCCCTGGTTATAAGCCGTGTGGGTTGTAGCTAGATGGTATATTACCACCATATAATATTGTAGCAACCCAATATCATATGGCTTCCGTCGTAATGCAAATGTTGACGGCTAAAGGTAACGAAGTAGGCTAAACAAGTGACAGTGAGCTAAATATGAATAACGATAAGGGCATTAAAAAGTACAATGTTTCAGTGTGTTTTCTACTTGGCCTACTACACGACGTCTTGCTCTGTCAGCCTGTCAACAAAGTCAAACTCTCGTAGCTAAATGTGAAGTTGATTTGAGGGATTACGATGGTAGCCATACCACAACAAAGCCATTTAGCCTACGCTACTATACTTCCTGAAAATGATGGTTATTCACATTCAGAAGCAAATATGTATGACTATATAACAAAAGTTGATGACATACGAACCCCATTTCCTTTGGGGATGTATGGAAATATTAGGCGTAATTATTACGGCATTTCTGGTTTATTGGAGAGAGACAGTAGAGATTGACAGGAATATGCAGGATATGGCGATGGCCAAAATTGAACCAGGGACCTTGCGATAATAATATTATCTAAGAAGGATGGGTGAGAGAGAGAGGGGGGGATGACATGAAGGATATGTCGATAGCCGGAATCGAACCAGGGACCATGCGATAATATGATATACGCGTTGGTAAGTGCCCCAGAATCATTATTGTTCTATGTTCTCTGCTCGCCAGGAGCCAACACTGGTATCGGAAAGACAACTGCATCAGATCTGGCCAAGAGAGGAGCGAGGGTCATCATGGCCTGCCGAGATCAACTGAGGGCAGATGCTGCCATAAGCGACATCAAGATGGTAAGGAAAGTGGGAGACTATCAGCAAGCCACTTAAAAGGTTTTCATGGTATATTTCTGATAGACAGAGTGAGACCAGTTGCATGATCCCTCCTGATGGGGGCGCATAGAGACCACACATTGCACACAAGTACATTGGCCTATTTTTGTCCACTGTATATTCAGGGATACCAGAGTCCTTCTATATAGACGTGTGTATATCTGAATGTAATGGATATGCAAAATGGTGAAAAGTCAACCTAGTCTATCTGATGGGAAAAAAAGATTGATCCACTACCTTCTTGCTTAGATCCCCTTCCTTGCAGATCTAGGGAATAGTGGGTTCTGACAGAAACTCAGCATGTTTACTCAAAGTGTTTTCCACATGAAGGCTCCCTGAGAGTTGTGAGGCTATGGTTACTTTATTAATGAATTCCCCCTTCATGCAATTCCACTTCAGAAACTGTAGAATCAGAGTATAATTCTCTTGCAAGAGATTACTCGGTTAAGGGGTGCAGCCCAATGATTTTAATCTGTCTGGTGTACTTCTCTCCCAGGAGACCGGAAACAATGAGATTGTGTTCATGCAGCTGGACCTGGCAAGCCTGCAGTCTGTGCGTTCCTTTGCTGAGACCTTCCTGAAGTCTGAACCCAGGCTAGATATTCTCATCAACAATGCAGGTGAGCCCATCTACATTATATGGACAAAAGTATGGTGACACAATTATCGTCTGGGGCTGTTTTCATGGTTTGGGCTAGGCCCCTTAGTTCCAGTGAACAGCATACAATGCGATTGTAGAGAATTGTATGCTTCCAACTTTGTGGCAACAGTTTGGGTAAGGCCCTTTCCAGTTTCAGCATGACAATGCCCCCATACACAAAGTGAGGTCCATAATGACATGGTTTGCCGAGTTTGGTCTGGGAGAACTTGACTGGCCTGCACAGAGAGCTCTGACCTCAAGCCCATCAAACAACTTTGGGATGAATTGGACGCCGACTGCGAGCCAGTCCTTCTCGCCCAACATCAGTGCCCAACCTCATTAATGCTCTTAGAGCAAATCCCAGCAACCGTATTCTAAAATCTAGTAGAAAGTCTTCCCAGAAGAGTGGAAGCTGTTATAGCAGCAAAGGTGGGACCAACTCCATATTAATGCCCATGGTTTTGGAATGAGAAGTTCAACAAGCACATGTGAGTGTGATGTTCAGATGTCCCAATACTTTTGTTCATATAGTGTATGTTTTGCTGTATTCTGAGCTTATATGCACACCTATAATAGTGATTTTTGGTCATGTATTTCTCTTCTCAATGATGTATACTGTGTTATAGTCTTAAATTGTAATGTTTTTTGGGAAATTGTAACCTCTCATCTTCTCAAAGCAGTTTTTACTAGACATATGTGACACGGTCTGGTGAAAAGAACCGCATGTCAGCAATTCTCAAGTCATGCAAATGAACAAAAAGCTTATTTAAGAAAAAAACTTGATATAACAGTTTTAGGAACACTAAATACTTATAATTTGTGAATCGGATTCACTGTCTCTGTCTCTGGGTAAGTGATACATAACTTGATCCTCTTGGTGCAGGGATTGTTCTCGGTGGTGAGACAGAAGATGGCTTCGGAATGATTTTTTGAGTCAATCACTTGGGCCACTTCCTGCTAACCCTGCTGCTGCTGGACCGCCTGAAGGAGAGTGGTCCAAGCAGAGTGGTGACCGTCGCCTCGAAAGCTCATGAGCTTGGCCGCATCGATTTCAGCCTCCTGAGTTCTCACAAAGACTTGGGTTTGGGAAACTCTGACTTGGATTTGTTAATGAAGTACTCTCATAGCAAGTTGTGCAACATTCTCTTCACACAAGAGCTTGCCAAAATACTGCAAGGTACAAACGTTACCTGCTATAGCCTTCACCCAGGTTAGTATTCTAGCACTGCTTATTTGTTTGTTTGTTAGTTGAGAACTTATACTCCCACCTGCACTAGCTAGCTTTTTGATAGAGCAGCTAGTTAATGTCAGGTATTTGAGGAGACAGTGATGTGTGTTGGCATTCA
The DNA here is from genome assembly GCF_963989245.1 of Nansenia antarctica. Classification (NCBI taxonomy): domain Eukaryota; kingdom Metazoa; phylum Chordata; class Actinopteri; order Argentiniformes; family Microstomatidae; genus Nansenia; species Nansenia antarctica. The sequence goes on along the minus strand of NC_137689.1, from coordinate 21,081,633 downwards.
GAGGTTGCAGGTTTGAGACTCACTGGGTGGAGCAACTTGAATTGCGGGGCGAATGTTTGCAACAATTTGACGTCTGTTTCACTTACAGTAATGATAGTTCCAGAGATGGAAGGAGCTTTAGACAAAGATCACATACATTTACCTCAGAAAAACGTTTGACTTACTTTGACTTACAGATGTACAGATGTCAGTGTGGCATGGCATTGTGGGTGTGGCAGGTATTGTGCAATAAACTTTATCCATATCACATTTTTTTTCACACAGGAGAAATCAAGACAGAGATTGGTAGGAATAGCAGCATCTGGTGGACGATGTTATTGGCACCGGTCGTTGCGCTTTTCTTTGTGGACTCTGTATCTGGTGCCCAGACCACACTCCACTGTGCCCTCCAGGAGGGCATCGAGCCCCTGAGCGGACGCTACTTCTCCCGCAGTGCCGTGCAGGACCTGAGTGCCAACGCCAAAGACGACGCAGTGGCCAAGAAGCTGTGGGAAGTCAGCGAGAGGCTGTGTGGCCTGTCCTAAGACAAACCCTGGAGTCCCTGCATTTCATACTATGATGACCAAATCCTGGAATGGGGATGTGTGCAAATGTAACAATGTTTGTGATTATGATGATGCCAACCCCTCTCAGCCAGTAGTTGTCTGAACTATACAGTGCTTCTTTTCCTTATCTGTAAGTGTAATCATTCTATACCGTTCTGACTGTTGTCTGTCTCCTATCCTAAGGTGATGGAATTAAAATACTTATTTCCTTCCTAATTTAGCCCCTGGTGGTGGGTGATTGTTGAGGTCATTCAAATAGGACTGGGCTAAAGTTCAAAATGCTGCTGAGAAACCTGTGTGACTTGAACCTATAACCGGATCATTCAGAATATCATTTTACCCTCTAGTGTCAGCTTGAAGAGAGTTCTATGACGCAAAAGTGAGCACCTTCCATCCATGAAATCCATGAATATACTTTACAGGTCAGTACTTTAGATGCTGTATGTAACTTTCTACAGAGTGACAAGATTCAACTAATACGTATCAATGTATTCTTATTTTTAGCAAACTATTAGGTCACTATTTCAAACAGATAGAGATAGAAACAAGGCAAAGGCAAATCATTTGCCATTTTTTATTTTATATAACAATTCAGACTTTCAGAAAGTCTCTACACAAGAGCATGTCTTTTTTCCTAAATACAAAAGATACTCATCCTTGTCAATACAAGACACATCAAACAAAAGGCGTCAACTTTAAGATTGATATCAGTGCTGATATTGATATCAGTTAACATCAATACTGATGCGAGAAGAGATATGCTGAGCTATGTGCAGTTTCCTCTTGTGTATTCATTTCTTTCCAAGCACTCGGGTTGGATGATAACAAAAACTTTGTGGCCTGTCCTAAGACCACAAGGCTCAATAGACTCAGCCACTGGCAACTCCTTGCTTTAACTCCATTGTTCTCTGGCCTCCTTAACGCTGTACAATATTGTGGGCGTCAAGAGGAAACTGCACATAGCTCATAAACATGCCGTTTTTTCCCTCTGTAAATGAAATGTACAATATTTGCTCCTGTTTCTTCCCTGCAGCTGTCAAGCTGCTGAACTCCAAATCCCGGCGGTAGCCTTGCCCCCTAATGCGCGCGCACACACGCGCACACACACACACACACACACACACACACACACACACACACACACACACACACACACACACACACACACACACAATTAATCAATCATACATGACAAGGAATCCCTTTTCAACATTGAACAATAGGCAGGTCCCAATCAAGGACCCCAATTGAAATAAGCCAGTGGCTTTCTTGGGTTTTTATCCTGTTAGTTGACCTTGTATGTAATATGTACTTTCATGTACCTACTTCTGCAAATCTTCTAATAAAGTTTTCAATCAATCAATCAGTCCTAACATTTTGGCCATTTAAATCGGTACAGTGCTTTTTAAATTCTGTGCAGTAGATTTCAAAACGTTTTCATGTAGGGAATGTACTTACATATTTTTTAAGAGCAAGCATCTATTTGTGTGTGTGTGTGTGTGTGTGTGTGTGTGTGTGTGTGTGTGTGTGTGTGTGTGTGTGTGTGTGTGTGTGTCATTCAACAGCATTGGGATTTTGTCGACCATTTAGCCATTTTCACGCAAGTTTATGAGCCTTAAAGGCCTTGAACTCTGGGAAGTGTTTGTGCTATCAGTAGAGTAACCACAAGGTGGCATTTACCCAGCCATTTGTTTGCACAGTTCCACAAGTGTGTGAAAGGTTGCAGATACAACTAGTTTATAATTTCTACGCTCGAACATTAAGCGGAGTGAGAAAGGACTACTAACTCTACGTCATGTTGACATTGCTGCTTGTCGGCACTGGAGTCGTCGGGGTTTATGTACTAATTATTACTCTTCTCAAACAACCAAGATGCAAAAGCCTTGTCAAATTGCATGGAAAAACAGTTATCGTCACTGGTGAGTTGTAGTAAACATGTTTTCCCTGGTTATAAGCCGTGTGGGTTGTAGCTAGATGGTATATTACCACCATATAATATAGTGTACTAGCAACCCAATATCATATAGCTACCGTCGTAATGCAATATTTATGTTGACGGCTAAAGGTAACGAAGTAGGCTAAACAAGTGACAGTGAGCTAAATATGAATAACGATAAGGGCATTAAAAAGTACCATGTTTCAGTGTTTTACTACACGACGTCTTACAGCTGTCAGCCTGTCAGCAAAGTCAAACTCTCGTAGCTAAATGTGAAGTTGATTTGAGGGATTACGATGGTAGCCAATAGCCATACCACAACAAAGCCGTTTGTGTGTAGGCTTAGCCTACGCTACTATACTTCCTGAAAATGATGGTGTTAGTGAGGTTATGGGAAAGGTCCAGGACTGTATAAGGTGAATAGTTCAATGAGAGTATGCTCCATTCGCCCCCGGGGCGTCGATCAGGACACATGACAGGAGATTGACTTTGTGTTCAGGTTTCTTTAGTGGGTTCAGGCAGGGTACAGTTCAGGCATGGGTAGAATGATTGCAAACACTACAATGTGTGGTTCTGCAATAAACAGAAAGAGGTATTACAGTACACATGTTGTTACTAATAATACAGTACTGATCTACAATATCAAAATGCATTCTACAATACAAAAGTACATGTAACTTAACCATACACATTAGGCTACTTAACAGTACACTTTGCCGTACAATCTGAATTATAACACCAACTTAAGACAGTACTCGAATATCAATCTCTGCAGCGTGAACTGCGCCAAACGAGCTTCATTGAAGAGCACGCAAAAGCGGCGCCCATAGAAAGCACATGGCCAAACTAATTGCTAGTGCTAATATAGAGTGCAGAAAACGGCAGTATCCAAATCAACACAGCAAATATGTACAACCCAAATACTGGGTGAAACATTGTACTTACAGTAATTCAGTGACGCACATTGACACTGTAATGCTGCACAACGATGCTAAATGATTGGAGTTCTAACATGAGAAACTTGTGGTAACTTTCAACTTATTCTACGTTCTGAATCAATGCGGCCTAGAATGCACTGCGCACTTAAGGTGGCAGGTGATATTACGCACAGCTTAGCTCTTAAGGTGGAAATGACAACCAAATACAACAATCATGAACCTAGAACATTGGAACCTTTCTAACAGATGGTTATTCACATTCAGAAGCAAATATTATGACTATATAACAAAAGTTGATGACATACGAACCCAATTTCCTTTGGGGATGTATGGAAATATTAGGCGTAATTATGACGGCATTTCTAGTTTATTGGAGAGAGACAGTAGAGATTGACAGGAATATGGCAGGATATGGCGATGGCCAAAATTGAACCAGGGACCATGCGATAATAATATTATCTCTCTCTCTATTGGAGAGAGATTGATAAGAAGGATGGGTGAGAGAGAGGGGGGGATGACATGAAGGATATGTCGATAGCCGGAATCGAACCAGGGACCATGCGATAATATGATATACGCGTTAGTAAGTGCCCCAGAATCATTATTGTTCTATGTTCTCTGCTCGCCAGGAGCCAACACTGGTATCGGAAAGACAACTGCATCAGATCTGGCCAAGAGAGGAGCGAGGGTCATCATGGCCTGCCGAGATCAACTGAGGGCAGATGCTGCCATAAGCGACATCAAGATGGTAAGGAAAGTGGGAGACTATCAGCAAGCCACTTAAAAGGTTTTCATGGTATATTTCTGATAGACAGAGTGAGACCAGTTGCATGATCCCTCCTGATGGGGGCGCATAGAGACCACACATTGCACACAAGTACATTGGCCTATTTTTGTCCACTGTATATTCAGGGATACCAGAGTCCTTCTATATAGACGTGTGTATATCTGAATGTAATGGATATGCAAAATGGTGAAAAGTCAACCTAGTCTATCTGATGGAATAATAGATTGATCCACTACCTTCTTGCTTAGATCCCCTTCCTTGCAGATCTAGGGAATAGTGGGTTCTGACAGAAACTCAGCATGTTTACTCAAAGTGTTTTCCACATGAAGGCTACCTCAGAGAGTTGTGAGGCTATGGTTACTTTATTAATGAATTCCCCCTTCATGCAATTCCACTTCAGAAACTCTAGAATCAGAGTATAATTCTCTTGCAAGAGATTACTCGGTTAAGGGGTGCAGCGCAATGATTTTAATCTGTCTGGTGTACTTACTCTCTCCCAGGAGACCGGAAACAATGAGATTGTGTTCATGCAGCTGGACCTGGCAAGCCTGCAGTCTGTGCGTTCCTTTGCTGAGACCTTCCTGAAGTCTGAACCCAGGCTAGATATTCTCATCAACAATGCAGGTGAGCCCATCTACATTATATGGACAAAAGTATGTGGACACAATTATCGTCTGGGGCTGTTTTCATGGTTTGGGCTAGGCCCCTTAGTTCCAGTGAACAGCATACAATGCGATTGTAGAGAATTGTATGCTTCCAACTTTGTGGCAACAGTTTGGGTAAGGCCCTTTCCAGTTTCAGCATGACAATGCCCCCATACACAAAGTGAGGTCCATAATGACATGGTTTGCCGAGTTTGGTCTGGGAGAACTTGACTGGCCTGCACAGAGAGCTCTGACCTCAAGCCCATCAAACAACTTTGGGATGAATTGGACGCCGACTGCGAGCCAGTCCTTCTCGCCCAACATCAGTGCCCAACCTCATTAATGCTCTTGTGGCTGAATGGGAGCAAATCCCTGCAACCGTATTCTAAAATCTAGTAGAAAGTCTTCCCAGAAGAGTGGAAGCTGTTATAGCAGCAAAGGTGGGACCAACTCCATATTAATGCCCATGGTTTTGGAATGAGAAGTTCAACAAGCACATGTGAGTGTAATGTTCAGATGTCCCAATACTTTTGTTCATATAGTGTATGTTTTGCTGTATTCTGAGCTTATATGCACACCTAGTGATTTTTGGTCATGTATTTCTCTTCTCAATGATGTATACTGTGTTATAGTCTTAAATTGTAATGTTTGTCTGGAAATTGTAACTATATCTCTCATCTTCTCAAAGCAGTTTTTACTAGACATATGTGACACGGTCTGTTGAAAAGAACCGCATGTCAGCAATTCTCAAGTCATGCAAATGAACAAAAAGCTTATTTAAGAAAAAAACTTGATATAACAGTTTTAGGAACACTAAATACTTATAATTTGTGAATCGGATTCTCTGTCTCTGGGTAAGTGATACATGGCTTGATCCTCTTGGTGCAGGGATTGTTCTCGGTGGTGAGACAGAAGATGGCTTCGGAATGATTTTTGGAGTCAATCACTTGGGCCACTTCCTGCTAACCCTGCTGCTGCTGGACCGCCTGAAGGAGAGTGGTCCAAGCAGAGTGGTGACCGTCGCCTCGAAAGCTCATGAGCTTGGCCGCATCGATTTCAGCCTCCTGAGTTCTCACAAAGACTTGGGTTTGGGAAACTCTGACTTGGATTTGTTCAAGAAGTACTCTCATAGCAAGTTGTGCAACGTTCTCTTCACACAAGAGCTTGCCAAAATACTGCACGGTACAAACGTTACCTGCTATAGCCTTCACCCAGGTTAGTATTCTAGCACTGCTTATTTGTTTGTTTGTTAGTTGAGAACTTATACTCCCACCTGCACTAGCTAGCTTTTTGATAGAGCAGCTAGTTAATGTCAGGTATTTGAGGAGACAGTGATGTGTGTTGGCATTCAGAGGTTGCAGGTTTGAGACTCACTGGGTGGAGCAACTTGAATTGCGGGGCGAATGTTTGCAACAATTTGACGTCTGTTTCACTTACAGTAATGATAGTTCCAGAGATGGAAGGAGCTTTAGACAAAGATCACATACATTTACCTCAGAAAAACGTTTGACTTACTTTGACTTACAGATGTACAGATGTCAGTGTGGCATGGCATTGTGGGTGTGGCAGGTATTGTGCAATAAACTTTATCCATATCACATTTTTTTCACACAGGAGAAATCAAGACAGAGATTGGTAGGAATAGCAGCATCTGGTGGAGGATGTTATTGGCACCGGTCATTGCGCTTTTCTTTGTGGACTCTGTATCTGGTGCCCAGACCACACTCCACTGTGCCCTCCAGGAGGGCATCGAGCCCCTGAGCGGACGCTACTTCTCCCGCAGTGCCGTGCAGGACCTGAGTGCCAACGCCAAAGACGACGCAGTGGCCAAGAAGCTGTGGGAAGTCAGCGAGAGGCTTTGTGGCCTGTCCTAAGACAAACCCTTGAGTCCCTGCATTTCATACTATGATGACCAAATCCAGGAATGGGGATGTGTGCAAATGTAACAATGTTTGTGATTATGATGATGCCAACCCCTCTCAGCCAGTAGTTGTCTGAACTATACAGTGCTTCTTTTCCTTATCTGTAAGTGTAATCATTCTATACCATTCTGACTGTTGTCTGTCTCCTATCCTAAGGTGATGGAATTAAAATACTTATTTCCTTCCTAATTTAGCCCCTGGTGGTGGGTGATCAGTGAAAGTATAGCATACAGACAGACTGCCTCCCCTGAGGATCCCTACCACAAGGCCCAATAGACACAGCCACTGGCAATGAACAACTCCATGCTCTAACTCCAATGTTCTTTGTCTCTCTTAACACTGAATGTTTCCAATGTTTACATGTCGAAAATGTCATCACTAAAAATAAACCAGGGAGAACAACCTGAATTTAGGCCTATGTCTTTCTAAGTGCAGCCTCTATTACGCAATTGTAATGCCGGCGTTGTAATAATAAAGTGGTTAAAAGCAGGTGTCACAACATTGACATAGGTATCTCATCATTAGTCACGGCACTGTGCTCTGCTGCCTCCACCCTCATTAGGAGCGGAAGTAGGTGTCTATGGTTGACTTTTCATGACTTGCAACAGGCGAAATGTAGCCACACAATCGCAAGAAAACGGCAGGGCCGACCGCTGGCATAAACACTATGTGGTTGTCTAAGGCCACAACCGCTAGAGGGCGCCACAGTTTGCGCCGTCGCTTTAGCCCAAGCTACCGTCAGTCAATCGAAAACTCCACTAATAGTCTAGCAGCAAGTCCTCAAAAAAGGCTTTAGTTTTCGAGATACCCCTACCCGAGGTAGAGCAAATGACAACAATGATTTTTCTTATCTTTAGGGTCTCCCATTAATGAAATTGATTGTTGTCAAATTTTATTTTTGGGGAAAATATGTTTTTTTGGTTGTTCTTTAGAGCTACCCCAATCCCTGAAAAAGAGCCAAATTAGACCAGGCCGAATATGGGGAAGGTGACAAAAAAGCCCATAACTTGAGAATGATCACTCCTTTCCTCTTCAGATTTGCTGAGGTATGAACCAGGTGGTTGTCCTACATCACCAAATAGTCAGACAACTATTTACCTAAATAAATACTGAATTATAGTCCTGTAAACTTAGCTTTAGTTTAGACGGAAATTGTACTTTTTGGTGACAGGAACATAGGACTCCATCACTTTTCTCTCATTTATCAGAAAAACAGAAATCCCTGAAAAATATATCATTACTGAATTGTCTAGGGTGCTATTGAACAATAACCAGTAGTTGTATGGAAATATCTCATACAGTTCTATTGCAAATGAGATTTCTTTAGACATAGGCCTACCTCTTCTCTGATAGTCAAATTCCGAATGGGGGATAAGTGGCATAATAGCCTATAAGTTAAGAATGCTCACTCTGATGGTCATTATATTTGGAGAGGGAAATACCAGGTGGCTGAACTACATCACCAAATAGTCAGAATAAGAGTAACCCAATAAAATAAAGTTTATTAGTTCTAAATTGCAAGCCTCTAAAACATAGGTGTAAATAGTACAGGTTTTATTAAAACTGGAACCTTAATTCAAAGTACAGTATAGAAATAATTTTGAAGCTTGACAGTGGAACACTCTCTGCCACTCTGGTTTGAGTGACAGCTGCATGTTTCAAAACTGTGTAGCCAACTGGGCAGCAGCAGCCATAACATTCTCCATCTCAGAGGGAGAGGGGCTGTGGATTGACAGTTCTGTTCAGATTATCACCAATCTAATGACAGATAACAGGTAACACATATGTCCAACTATGATATTAATATGTTGTTGAATATGTTGTTAGATTTGTGAGCTTTTAAACCATAGTGCAGGCATTCGGATCTAGGCAGAGGCTAGCAGAGCCCAGCTTACAAGGACTCAGAACCATACTGAACGTTGCTCAAGGACGAGATGATGAAGTTCATAAGAGACTATCGCCCCACTCAGATGACATACTGTCCTTCAAGGTCAAGGTTTCATATCACAGGTCATGTCGGGCCAGTTATTCAAGCACACATAACTATACGCCTACAACCAGTGATCAAGAACCACCCCAGGATCAGTAAAAGACTTAGACTGTCCAGAGACACTAGATTTGACATCCGTAGCTAGTGTTTCATTTGCAGCCAATGTTTCAATTGCAGCCAGAAAGTCACAAAGAGAGAAGGCCTGACCCCTATATGTACCGGTACAGGTGAAAGTACAAGGTCAAAGGTCCTCAACGCAGCCTCAGAGAGGTTTGATGAAATAATACATCACCGTATACTGACCTATGAAGATCTTTTTGCCTATGATGCAAAGTATCACAGAAGTTGCCTAGGACACTATCTTTCAGAAAGGAACATTCTAGCAGCTAGAAACAAACATTTAACAGAAAAGAAGTTAAATGAACATGAAAGAGCTTTCATTGAGCTAACTGAAGAATTAACTAATTCAAAGCATATGACTGTCACAACACTGAGTGCTGTAACTGAGAGCTATAAAGGAAAACTGAGTACAGCTACAGAACCAACAATGTATAAATCCTGGAAACTCAAAGAAAAGATGAACCAGCATTATGGGGATAAACTCATCTTCATTGAACGTCCTGGAAAATCTGATCTGATCTGTTCTGGTGTCATGACTGTTGGCCATGCAATGAGAGAAGCTTCTCTCCTCAGAGAAAACATAACAGAAGACAGGGAGACAATGCCTCCACAGAGAACAGAGACCCTCACTGACACTCAAATCCTCCACCAGGCTGCAGGTATATTGAGGAAAACTATGGAAAAGGTTGAGCATGAGCCTCAATTCTACATAAGCAGTGACAAGCTTTCCCTTCTCCAGTGCAGTGAATATGTGCCAAACACTCTGTATGATTTTGTGAACTGGTGTGTCAATGCAGGTGCATTTAAAAATGTGCAGACCTGTGATGAGGACCCAGCTCTGAAGAATAACACAAGTGTTATAACCTTTTGCCATGATCTAATTGCACAGTGCTGCAGCAGGCGTACACCTATCACACTAGGACTTGGGATTATGATCCATCATGAGTTTGGCAGCAAGGCCCTTATCAACAAGCTACACATGATGGGTCATTGTGTGTCGTATGATGAAGTGCGTCAATTTCTCACATCAGTAGCAGCAGATCAATTACAGAGAAGCAAAGGTGTTTACATTCCAAATGGACTGACAAGAACCACAGAACATGGGATAATCGATGCAGCCATTGACAACTTTGACCAGAATGAAGAGACGCTGGATGGCAAAAATACAACAGATTCCATGGCAATTGTTGTATACAGAAGAGGTGATGTTGCCACAGCACACAACCCCATCCTGAGAATCCCAGAGAGATCTCTCCATGCCCTGGACAGCTGTGATTTGGATAATGAAGAGGTTCAGAGGTAAATATTATAGACCAACTATCTGCCAGACACATGCAATACTTGATTGAAATGGCTCTGATATACTGTATGTTAATGCAATATAATCCAATATTAAAATGTAAAATGTGTAATGTGCACTGGAGGCTTCAAGTTTCACATTACACTTGTGTAAGTCAGACTAGCATTTGTCCAATATTCAAGTTACACATTATTTGTGAGGTCACACATCATAATCTAAGGAATCTGGAGTGTTGTTGTTTGTAAGGGCATTTTGTTAAAGATTGAATTATATGACAAAAGATGCCTAATGACTTGTTCTTGAATTTCAGATACATCAAGCCAGGTAGGCGATCTGAACCACCAGCAGTTCTACCACAGGTCCTCAAATCAGACAGCACAAAAGCTCAGGCAGCAGAAGGCCAAGACTTACTTTGGAAGGTGAGCCGTATCATGAAAGAAGAAGACCAGAGAATCCCAGGATGGTCTGCATTCAATGCCTATGTATCCACGTCAGACATCCCATTAACAACAGTACAATATATGCCCTTCATAAGAGCTTCACCATCAGACCTATCTACAATCTATACAGCTCTTTTGCAGCTCACACAGCTTGCTCAAGAACTGGGACAGAGGCATATACTTGTAACTGCTGACCTTGCCATCTACAGCAAAGCACAGCAAATTCTGTGGAGCAAACCTGAAGCTTTGGATGGCAAGATCACCATGAGAATTGGAGGAATGCACGTCACCATGGCCTTTCTGGCAAGCATTGGGAAGGTGTATGCAGACGGGGGCCTCTTTGACATGATAACCGAGTCTGGAGTCTATGCTGACGCAACAGCTCGGCAGATGCTTCAGGGGAAACAACTGACAAGAGGTGTGAGGAGCATCAAGGTTGTTTCAGAGGCTCTGTTCAGGCTCTTCTGGATGGCACTGGTCTCCTGGCTGAACAAAAAAGGCCAAAGTCCATTGTCTGCTGAACAAGAACACCTCCTGCGAGATGTGCAGCATGCCTTTCATGGCGACGACCAGGTCTCTGCCAGACAGTTCTTAAGTGAAGTGGAGACAGACCTTCCTGAACTGAGGAGAAGAATACAACAGTTTTCAGAGAGGGGAGTTCAACAATCAGCAACTTTTAAGTACTGGCTGAATTTCCTCAAAGGGGCTGATCTCTTACTCAGAATGCTACGATCAGAGCGTGAAGCTAACTTTGACCTTCATCTCAACTGCATGTTTGAAGCAATACCATGGTTCCGGGCTGCTGGCAGGATGAAATGCAATGTGTGGTCATGGTATTTGACAGGTATGACGGCCCACAGTCAATCAAAGACCTGGAGAGGCAAAGGAGAGGTGCAAGTGATGGAAGGCCTACACATGTTATCACTGGCAACACAAATGTCCCAAACTACAGGAAGTACTTGAGGAGTAGTGGAAACAAGACTGCACTGTGCATGTTTGTGAGCAACTACATTGTCACTGCAGCCCCATAGAGACTACACTCAGATGACTCCATCATCTTGGCAGGTGGATTTGACAAAGGGGAGGAGGTGAAGAGCATCTGCACAGCAGGAGTCAGCAGTTTGACATCACTGTACAGTGATCAGGAGGAGGCAGACACAAGGATGGTGCTCCATGCCATACATCTTGCAGAGTCATATTCCCGCATCATTGTGAGGTCTGATGACACAGATGTGGAAGTACTGCTCATATACTATGCAAGCAAAGAAATGTTTGGTTCATCTCTGGTGTACATGCATACAGGCCATGGAATGAGAGAGAGCTATGTCCCCATCAACACCATATCTGAGAAGATTGGAAAAGACATGTCTAACTGTCTACCAGCATGTCATGCACTCACTGGCTGTGACACAACAAGTAGTTTGTACAGAATAGGAAAGACAACAGCATTCAACAAACTCAAGACCCATCTCAGCGAGCTCAAAGATCTGGCCCATTTTGGACTCTCTGCCAGCTTGGAAGAGTCTTTGCCAGTCGCAAGAGAATTTGCGCTACTCCTATATGGAAAAAAGAAAATGGAAAATGGATTGATTGGGTTACTCTTATTCTGACTATTTGGTGATGTAGTTCAGCCACCTGGTATTTCCCTCTCCAAATATCATTACCATCAGAGTGAGCATTCTTAACTTATAGGCTATTATGCCACTTATCCCCCCTTCGGAATTTGACTGTATCAGAGAAGAGGTAGGCCTATGTCTAAAGAAATCTCATTTGCAATAGAACTGTATGAGATATTTCCATACAACTACTGGTTATTGTTCAATAGCACCCTAGACAATTCAGTAATGATATATTTTTCAGGGATTTCTGTTTTTCTGATAAATGAGAGAAAAGTGATGGAGTCCTATGTTCCTGTCACCAAAAAGTACAATTTCCGTCTAAACTAAAGCTAAGTTTACAGGACTATAATTCAGTATTTATTTAGGTAAATAGTTGTCTGACTATTTGGTGATGTAGGACAACCACCTGGTTCATACCTCAGCAAATCTGAAGAGGAAAGGAGTGATCATTCTCAAGTTATGGGCTTTTTTGTCACCTTCCCCATATTCGGCCTGGTCTAATTTGGCTCTTTTTCAGGGATTGGGGTAGCTCTAAAGAACAACCAAAAAAACATCTTTTCCCCAAAAATAAAATTTGACAACAATCAATTTCATTAATGGGAGACCCTAAAGATAAGAAAAATCATGGTTGTCATTTGCTCTACCTCGGGTAGGGGTATCTCAAAATCTGAGGGCCCTTCCTGCTAGACTATAACCCCACAACCACCAAAGGGGTCGGAGAGTCCTGTACCAGGCTACACCTCAACTGTCCCTTCTGAAACCTCTCCGTTTTCTCTAGTTTCTCTACTGTAAATAAGAATGAAAGAAAAAACGTAATTCTTACTTCTAGCATTTTGACTGCCAATGGCCTCTGGCCCTAACATAGATTACTTGTTCTTGCGATGACAGATGGATAGATGATTCATTTATTTAGACAAGTCGCTTTGGATCAAGGCTTCTGCTAAATGCAAACAAATGTAAATGCAAATGTAGGGGTGCTACTCTTGACATCTAGGCGGGTCTCTACTAACACGAAAACACGGTTGCAATTAAAAAGTAGATTTTAATAACCCGTGTAAGATGGACACGTTTTCCAAACTGGCGTCTTGAGTCTGTGTACGACACCTGTCACGTGCGCAGGCAATCCGCTCAAGCTGCCCTGAGAAGGATGAGTCGTGACTCGCAAAGAGAAGGCTCCGAATAATGGGGAAATACATCAGGACCGGTTTGATCAGAATCTCCTACCAAAGACAGCTTACGTAGTCGCGTACCGGTGGAACAGGTTTGGTCTCTGAGGCAATAAAACAACCTCTCCTCCACAGACCACGCCGCGCTTCATATAGCCTACGTGCGGTGGGCCTCTTTCTATCAGTGGAGAGGAAAGCTGCACGCGTCAATCATCATGTTACCTTTAATTGTTGCAGCTGGTGTCCTGTTTGGACTCTATGTTCTTCTCGTAGAAAGTCTTTTTAAGCGATCAAAGTGTAAAGGATCTGCCTTGATGGCTGGAAGGACTGCCATAATCACTGGTAGGTTTTTAAAAGTTAATCATCACTCATGATTTTAGTTTTTATATCTCAGCTAGTGGGGAGTGAGTAGTTCTTAGGGCTTTTCTATATTAAAAGATTGCTGAATACGTCCGAGGAATAACTCGATCATTCCTATGTCTATCATTTCTGTGTCTTATCATTTGTCTGTTTCATGTTTTATGTATTTTGTACTGTGTAAAATATCAAGTTCAGGCAGCTATTTGTTAATCGGTGATTTCACAATAAGTAATTGGTCTCAACCGAGTTCACATTTTCACCTGTGGAATGAGATTCTGTTTCCACCTTGAGTTATGTCCAATGATGTGGAAATAATATGTATGTCTATGGTTATGTCCTCTGTAATTCCTATAGGTGGCAACACTGGCATAGGGAAAGCTACTGCCCTTAACCTTGCCAGGAGAGGGGCGAGAGTTATCATTGCATGTCGTAATCAAAAGAAAGCTGAAGCTGCCATACATGAAATAAAACGGGTATGTTTTATCAAGACCGATTCATATGTTCTTCTTATTTTCATTAGAGATATTTCAGTTGTTCCGATTGTGTTTTTTTCTCCAGGAGACAGGGAGCACAGATGTGTCCTATATGCACTTGGACCTTGGAAGCCTTCAATCAGTGCGTTCATTCACTGAGATCTTCCTGAGGACGGAGGCTAGATTGGATCTACTCATCAACAATGCTGGTAGGTATAACGACTGATGAATCGATGATTCACTTGCTTAGTCAAATGTATCGATTGTAAGTCGCTTTGGAATAAGGCGTCTGCTACATGCCAAAATGTATATGGTAGGTGGTGGCTATATTGGCTATATCTCTATATCTGGATCTTTTTTTTCTTTCAATCAATCAAGAGTAGCTGTGAGGGGATACAACGATACAATGTCCCATCTTTGTGATAACCGTCCCTCAGGTTTGGTGGCCGATGGGCGTACTGAAGATGGCTTTGGTATTGAGTTCGGGGTGAACCACCTTGGGCATTTCCTGCTGACTTGCCTGTTGCTTGACCGTATGAAAGAGGGCACTGGGGGCCGTGTGGTCACCCTGTCCTCCATGGCCTATCGCTGGGGCAGCATAGACTTCGAGGCGCTCGCCACCAATAAACACCTGGGCACAGGGAAGTACAGTTGGCAGTTCTTTTCCGCGTACTGCAACAGCAAACTGTGCAATGTCCTCTTCACCCACGAGCTGGCCAAGAGACTGAAGGGCACCAATGTCACCTGCTACAGTGTCCACCCAGGTTTGTCATTTTACCTTGAAGAAAGTAATGTGCACTGGCACTAGGAGCTGTTTTAGATGTTGGCATATTCAACTGTCGTTACAGTCTCTGTTAGTCAAACTGTCTTCTTGATACTTAAAATAATAAAACGATACATAATGAATACATAAACCATTCTTTAGAGTGACGTACCATCACCTACTGATCACAAACCCCCATGCGTTTAACAATGATTAAACTTCTAACTGTTTGCCTGTGTACCGCATTAACCCAGATCATTATGGTGTTTTGACCCCTTTAGGAGTCGTGAGAACCGAGCTGTCCCGTAATGTCAGCCTATGGCAGAAAGTGTTCATTGAGCCAATAGCCAGACTGTTGTTCCTGGATCCAGACACTGGTGCCCAGACCACACTCCACTGTGCCCTCCAGGAGGGCATCGAGCCCCTGAGTGGACGCTACTTCACCTGCTGTGCCGTGCAGGATCTGAGTGCCAACGGAAAAGACGACGCAGTGGCCAAGAAGCTGTGGGAAGTCAGCGAGAGGCTAAGTGGCCTGTGTTAAGGCAATGGGGACACGATTACACACTGTAAAGAATTACTATACACTCACAACTTATAGTGAGTTTTTGCTACAATTTGCCTTGCTCTGGCCAGTGGTGTCTTTTCATATGGTTAATTTCTTTAAAGTTTTTGTTATCATCCAACCCGAGTGCTTGGAAAGAAATGAATAAACAAGAGGAAACTGCACATAGCTCAGCATATCTCTTCTCGCATCAGTATTGATCTTAACTGATATCAATATCAGCACTGATATCAATCTTAAAGTTGACGCCTTTTGTTTGATGTGTCTTGTATTGACAATGATGAGTATCTTTTGTATGTAGGAAAAAAGACATGCTCTTGTGTAGAGACTTTCTGAAAGTCTGAATTGTTATATAAAATAAAAAATGGCAAATTAATGATTTGCCTTTGCCTTGTTTCTATCTCCATCTGTTTGAAATAGAGTGACCTAATAGTTTGCTAAAAAGAAGAATACATGATATGTATTAGTTGAATCTTGTCACTCTGTAGAAAGTTACATACAGCATCTAAAGTACTGACCTGTAAAGTATATTCATGGATTTCATGGATGGAAGGTGCTCACTTTTGCGTCATAGAACTCTCTTCAAGCTGACACTAGAGGGTAAAATGATATTCTGAATGATCCGGTTATAGGTTCAAGTCACACAGGTTTCTCAGCAGCATTTTGAACTTTAGCCCAGTCCTATTTGAATGATCTCAACAATGTGGTAGAAGCACCTGCAACACAGGGACAGCCTTTATCTTCTGGGCTGGTTGAGCTGGGGAGGATTTTGTATGCCCAACCCAACCCACTGTCAGTAATTTAACAAGGTAGGCTACATTGATTAGGCAACCTTACTCTTTTGTTGAGCATTCTCACCCCAAAGACATAATAAATATAGAGAAACTATATTGACTTTGATTGTTTCAGACCAAATGTGAATATAGGACTAAATTGAATACAGTACCTGAGGTGATAGGAACATTGGGACGGCTAAGATTATATGGAATTGCAATACTATGAACGGACACTAGAGTGCACTATTGAATCTCGTCGCAGGTTTTGGTTACGAGTCCTCAGAAGCGATGAAGAAAAGGATGTTTACTTCCTGAAAGGGGTGGGGAATGATGCGTGAGCACACGAGGAGGAGAGTGATTGACTTTGTGGTATTTGATTGCAGTTCTTTATGAATGTTGCCCTGTATTAGGCTGAGATCAGGTAGTAAACGTTGAAAAGTCAGCTTGTTTGATGCGGTGTCCAGTCGGCAGAGATATTAGCGAGCCGGTTAGTGAGAGAGCTGCTGTCTGCTTGCCTCTCGATGCTCAAGCCTGAAGGACACAACGTGACGAGTGGTGGTAGAAGCGTACAGATACGTACGTAACCTTAGCTACTAGTATCCAAACATTTCTAGTCACTTTTAGTCGCAACCATTCAGTAACACTTCAAACTAGCTAAGTCTAATGTAAGGGAAGTCTAGTAGTTAGTAGACCTATTATGAATGAATGAATGGTCTTTATTGTCATTAATATAGTACAGGTACCATACAACGAAATTTGGGAGGGGGGGCTCCCCTGGTGCTAGGAAAAAAAAGACTAAAAATTACTAAATACTAAAAATTAGCTTCATCATCTTCCAATCACAGCCATCATCAACTGCCAACATGGGGACATTGAATGTCATACAAATGTGTTCTAGGTTATTTGTTCTTGGTAGTAGACAGTTGACACTGATGTCAGATATGCGAGTGGGTTCGCTCCCCTGCGCATCCTACCATTGTACCAGTACCCTCTTCTGGCAGAAGGACAATGGTGCTAAACCAGTAGAGAGGAGGCGACGCAGCGTCTTAACCAGCTCTGGTCTTCGACCTAGGCCGGCTGTGTCTGATGAATGGAAGGATCACGATGGATGGAAGGATCACATTCAGTTTAAAGGCTTACAGGGTGACCCAAAGACTCCTGCCGCCAGCAAAAAGATGAGCAAGACCCCTGGCCCTATATTCAAGCAGAAGAAGTCCAGCGGAGATGGCAGCAGAGTGACGTCTGAGCTCCGGAAACTCACCCTGGAGGACTCCCCTCGGGAGCGTGAGACTCTGAAGAGAGCGAAGAAGGACTCCAGAGAAGAAGACCCAAATTGGGAGACATTGTTCGGCGTGGCTCCCTGTCTGCTGGCCCTGACCCAGGGCAGGAGGAAGGCACACAGCCTGCACGTGAAGGAGGGCGAGGCCTATCGTAGGAGCTCAGTACAGCAGGTGTGCGAAGAAGCCCGTAGTCGGGGAGTGCAGGTCCAACGGGCCAGTAAGAAAGATCTGGACAGGATGTCCTCTGGACGGCTCCACCAGGGCTTGTGTCTGCAGGCCAGCCCCCTGGGCTATCTCACGGAGGAGAGGTCCTCTAAGCCCCTCAAGGACAGCAGCAAGACCCCCCTCTGGCTGGTCCTGGATGGAGTGCAGGACCCAATGAATCTTGGTGCCATCCTGCGATCTGCTTATTTTCTTGGGGTGGACAGAGTTGTCAGCAGTCTTCGTAACAGGTATACTACCCTACGGGGCCTCAGTCTTTCTGCTGGTTAATTATATGTTCTGT
Organism: Nansenia antarctica; assembly: GCF_963989245.1. Classification (NCBI taxonomy): domain Eukaryota; kingdom Metazoa; phylum Chordata; class Actinopteri; order Argentiniformes; family Microstomatidae; genus Nansenia; species Nansenia antarctica. The sequence goes on along the minus strand of NC_137689.1, from coordinate 21,063,507 downwards.
TCTCCTCTTGATAAGGAGCCTCATATTTGCTGAAGAGATGTCATCAATGTGATGCTGGCAAGACATAAAAATAATAATATGTTTTGTCTCTGCTTCTAGTTGTCCATTGACACCAGTTGTGAGCAAGGCCAGCTCTGGTGTGATGGAGATCATGGGAGTGTATGGCTATGAGAGCCTTACCGATATGCTTAAGGTACCCTAACCTGCCTCAATGCCTGCCCCGCCATCCCACTGGTTGGCATATGTGACAGCAGCTGGTGAAACCGGGAACAAGTCGCAATGAGCATTGCAATGCAAAACAAAAACATTGCAATGTAATGGATTCGGTGAGTAATCCCCACTACTACCTTGTTAGTGTAGTGTAGTGGGGATTACTCACCGAATCCATTGCATTGCAATGTTTTTGGATTGACTGGCGAGTGTGTCATTGATTTTCAACAACGTTGACATTTATTAAAATTGTTCCGAATAAACGTCTGAACATTTTGATTGGTTGGCGACTTGTTCCCGGTTTCACCAGCTGCTGTCACATATTATTCCGATCTAATTTGTTTGATTCCATCTCCACATAAAGCTGCCCTCAAGCTACCACATGTACAGTACGTTTCTATACATCACTGTAATGTATGTTCATATGTTTATTTTAGCTTATCTAATATGTAAACTAATGTCTAGGATTGATCACCTGTACTAGCTGATGAACCCGCTGCGTCTGCACGTTACAGGTGAAGGTGGCAGAGGGCTGGCAGGTTATTGGCACAGTGGGAGCTGAAGCAGCAGGATCCCATCTTCCTGTCATGCCGTGTTCAGATTTCCACATGACCAAACCTTCACTGCTACTGATGGGTAAGTGCTTGCTGTGCCAGCTCTATACGTCTGTGTGCCGTAAATATATATATATATATATATCTGCCGTGTGCTTTCCTAAGTCCTACCCTGCCAACGTTGTGTCTCCTCAGGGGGTGAGGGTGCAGGCTTGTCCCCGGAGCTGCACCTGCAGTGTGAGGCCCTTCTCACCATCCCACCCCATAGAGACCTGCACCCTGGCGTCGAGTCCCTCAACGTGTCAGTGGCTACAGGTACCCCACGGCACACCCTGTTCATTCTCTCTGAAAAAGAGCAGCTTTGAAACGGATCATATGATCTCAGCCAAGACCTCACTGTCCATTTTTCTTGCTCTCCCCCCCCCCCCCCCCCCCCCCCCCCAATATCACCCCAGGCATCCTTCTGCACTCTCTCCTGTCATCTCGTAGAGGTGGCCATCGATGACCGCCACAAGGTGATTACTTTAGACGCCCTCCCATGCACCCCTCCCAGGGCTTAATGACTGGAGTTACTGCATCAATTAGCCATCAGTGTTTCTCAGGGCGGTGGATGATTAATTGTGCCATGGCAGTGGATATGCCCTGGTCTGGCTTTACATGTGACTGGACCTCTGTGGTAAAAAAAAAAAAAAAAGACTTCTGAAATAAAAAACCCTTGTCTATACAAAGTGATACTGGATTCGTAGTAACCTTATTGAGGCTAGTTTGAAAAGTGTGGGTAAATCCTTTGAAAGTAGCTCCAAAGGGTCTGGAAATGAGTGACAACTCACCAGATGTCAAACCAATGAAATACCTCATCGACTCGAGTTTGTGTATAGCACACTTCTGGCAAAACGGAAATTGAGCTTTTCCTTCAGGTTTTCCATTTTCTTCAATGTTGCAAACTAGCATAGGCAACAATTCTCCTTGTCCTGCAATATTGAGCAGGATACTCATGTAATATTTTTTTGTTGCAGTTTTGCTCCTGTGCCTGTTGAACCCCTGTACAGAACCCCTCAAGGCGTGTTGTGTTGCCTGGAGAGAGGTTTGCAGGGGGATCATGTCAGTATGGGTCAGGGACTTTTGGTTCTGCTAAATTGATTGCCAATGCTGGTTTGGCTGGGGAGGGGTATGGCCGTAGGGTCTCTAATGAGCTATTGCTTCTGGTCACTGACTGTTTAAAATTGATCATGGGAACAAGCGGCTGCTATTGATAGGCAGATAGGCAACATTTGCCCTTTGATGACGGGCTCAGTTTAAACCTGCAGGCTAATTTAGGCATCCATTTGTCCATATACAATGAATTAATCCATGCCATGGAATTTTCCTTTGTAAGGATTAGTTTTTTAGTACACATACATTTAATTATCGGCACAGACCACGCCTATACATTGTTGTTTTGTTATTTCCATAAGATGAACAACTAGTCTGATTTTATTTTGAATCATTATGTTGTTGTTTTTTAGATTGTGGTTCTATGACCTACGGTACATTTTGTGATTTAAAAAAAAATGGGGGTGGGGGAGTACAATTCTGTAAATAATGTCTAAAATGTTTCCTGAAAAAGTAAAAGATGTTGTCAGTCATCTTTCTGGTTGCACACACATCAGCTACCTGTACAGTATTTTATCCAAAGCATCTTACAATTATAGTATGTGGCCTCCTCCCCACACTGTTTTTTTTCTACGCTCTGAAGAAGCTTAGCGACCGCAAGCGTAGCTAATAATGAAATCAATTGAAAACATGCATTCTTCCCGAGCGTGCGGACACTCCCTTCTTTCAGCAAGGCCTGTTTCGTGGGAATGCAATAACCTTTACCATCACAAAAGTAAAGTTGTGTACAACTGCAGTAACACAGTGCCGTGGTAGCTGACAGATGCTAATAAATGAATATATGGCTTGTTTTTCTCTCCCACCTTGCTTCAGTGGTTCTTGACCACACAGCCAGGACGGAGGGTCTTTGACTTAGCCTGAGGTACTTGGTTAACTCATTATGGAAAACAGAAGGCATTGTCTCTCTTAGCCCTACAGTTTTGATAAGCTCTGCACACTCATCAACATGCACCCAGTTAATTGGGGTTGATTGCTTTTGGCATGTTCAATAGTCATTGATCTGGGGGGGAGAGGAGTCCTTCAGCTGACTACTGGCCTGGAGCAGACTCTATTCTTGGGGTAAGTCAAATGTCTAGTTGACATCTGGTTGTAAATCTCATAGGGTTGGAGTTTTATTTTTCTCAATCAGATTAGGCAAGTGCAAGGGTAAATATATAAACAGGACATTTGGGAAATGCACCCACACGGCATATAGTCTGCTACCATTCTGTCTGTTACGTAGCCTACATGAAGAGTGGGTTCTGGCGGTAGTGGGGCAATGACTTTTCACTCCATTTCCTCATCAGGACGCACCCCTGCTTGTCCAGCCTATGAATGTTGGTTAAACAACAATAGCTTAGCTACTCTCCTCCGTATTAGCTCGAAACCCACTGTACCTGATGCCATAATGTATTATACGACCACACATTTTCCTCAGGTAATTTCTAATGTCGCTGATTAAGAAGGAGAGCATCCCAAAGTGTGTGAACACTGGCGTACGGCTTAGCAGGCTATTGTGCGTAGCAGTGGGTCCTGTGCTGATATGAGAGGTGCATTGTCTCAGGGGGTTGTTCGGAACACTCAGGGAGCGGTCACCTGCTGTTTCGGCTGAGCTTGCACTCTGATGCAGAGGCATCAAGCAGCTCTACCTATTAAAATGTAAATTCCCTGTGCACTCAGTGGGTCCAGACTGAGGAGGAGGAGGAGGAGAGGAGGATCTGCTCAAGGGTTTCGGAGATGTCAGCTTGTCCTCTTCACTTCACATGTTAATCACAGACAGGCAGGCCCATATGTCTTTTGCCAGAGACCTGTAGGAGATATGTGTCACATCGAAGGCAATTAGAAAATTAATGTAACTGTGTTTTTCTTCAAATATGTAAAAATGTTAGTTTACCTGCGACCCAATTTTCTCTCTGACAATAACATGTTAGTAGTGATGGTTGTTGATTAGTGATGGTTGCTGAAAAATACAGATTTTTATTTGAAGTCATTCCGAAATCTGGTTATTGGGCTTTCAACCCTTTTGCCCTGCAATCATTTCTGAAATAAACATGGTCATGTCTGAAGATATCACACAATCAAACAGCGGGAGTTAGTGGAGGTGGGGGGATTTTATGGCTTTTTGAACCTAAGGTTTCGAATATCATTATTACAACTTCTCTTTTTGCACTTGTCTACAAATACTGTTATTATGTCTGATTGCAAATGCCACAAGGACTCTTCTAAACGCACTGAAGCTTTTTGAACTGCAATTGTGCAAAACAACATTTGGACAAGGGTGGCAATGGAGTACATAATATTGTTTTTTTTCTTCCTCCCAAGGCTTGGCGCAGAATTATTTCACCCTCGATAACATAGACCTCTGAACCACAGCAATTTAAGATGGAATAAAATGGTCAACGGTTCACAAAATGAGGTTGCTCTCCAATGTCCTGCATTTATTTTCATCATACACCGAAATGACTCCTTTAGAAGATGAGCTCTTGGCGGAGGAGTCCGTCTGTCGTCATCTGCCGTTTGAATCATCAATATATCGTAATCTATTGCTCTTGCAAACTTGGTGACTTTTAAACACTGATGAGAATAGTTTTGATTTACCTCACACTAACTGCAGTTTGAAGGGCGAAGCCGTCTTTATGGCCGGGGTATGTACCACTGATGGTGGCAGCATGGGACTCTAGTGAGCAATTCTGGCCCTCCAGTCCCCCATTATAGCACTGCTAGCACCACAGCCAATCTCAGCTTCGCCTCCCAGCATGATGGAAGCCAAATTGGCCCTGGTGGTTGTATTCACAGGGTTGGCTACTGTACATTCAGATCTCATTGAATCTGAGATTCAAACAACAACAAAGTGGTTCATAGACAGAGCTGTAGATGCAAGGACTGACCTTCCATGAGATCAAAATAATAGTTTTAACCATGCTTTGAAGCTATACAGTGTTACAAACGATGGAGTAAAACAGGCTTATGTTTTGGGTTCTGACAGTTGAAGTATATGACAGTTGAACTATACGTTACATTCTGCAATCATCAAAGCAAGGGCTATATATAATTAATTTAAAATCCCAAAATGTATATACTTTATATACAATACCAAATTGCCTCTTTAACTGCATGTGGTTGGCTTACTCACATACAGTACATTGTCATAGAGAGAAAGCTCATTAGAAACACAGATGCAACAGTGACCTTTTTAGTCTTAGAAGAAAGTCTTGAAACATTTTCTGTAGCTAGTCATTCTCTTGGTGTTGATCATTTCGATGGTTTTCATTGTAACATACTGTCAATTCCCCATGCTTTGCACAATGAAACACTTGTGGAAATGTGTTTAAATGACCAGGACTCCAAGCCAGATATAATTCAACAGCACAATCATCACTGTCTAGACCCCCCTGGTCCCCAACAGTTCCATCTTAGCCATGAGGATGCCCAGGCTTGCCTGCCTTGGGACTGTGTTAGAAAATCTAGATTTCTTTGGAGGGCAGGCCCATACAGGCCCATGGAGAATAAAGCTGATATGGAAATGTAGATAGATGGAGAGGTTTATTAAGATCTGGTTAGTCCTGGTTTGTTTTTCAATACTCCATGGAGTGGGCCTCAATGATCATGGCATTCATGAAGCGCATTCGACTGGGGCCTTTGAAATGCTGACTGGCTCTGAGTTTGAAATTATTACCTTCACAAGGGATCTGCACGGACACGCAGGGGGCACCGAACTCAGTGACACACAGCTGGTCAGCTGTCTCTCCAGGGCCAGGAGAGGGCAAAGGTCAATCTCACACATGATAGAATTCATTTTCGACACAGATAGGGACATACAGTAGGTAACAATACTGATCCAACTCACACGGTAATAATAATGTTCTTGTGTCGTTATGATCCACTAGTAAAATAAAGTCCATTCATTCATTCATTCATACTATTGAATGTTTTTTTGTTTTGTTTTTGACGATATTTTATGACTCTGACTAAGAATCAGGTATAGGGGCCTATATTGTTCTTTCGTAAACATGTTTTCATACCTCTATGATAGTTGTGTGATGGTGGTGTGTCTGCTCAAAAGGGTAGTCTGTTACCCGTTACCTCTCTCCCCGCCAGTCTCACCCTAACAGATGGAGACAGGTTGTGTAATTTTAAGTCGAGCCCCACCATTCTCAGATAAGGGTGTCACTTCCACCGAGCCTGATTGCCACTTTCTCTCTGCGTCAAGGGGAGGTTCAATATAAGGTGGGAAAGGTCATAAGCCAGTTTTCTATCCCCGCTTCTCCCTCTCCTAAATGACTCGCCTGCCCCTGAGGAGAATGAAAAGGGACAGGGGCGGACGGATGGGGATAGTGGGGGGAGGAGGGGAGGGGGGGGGGGGGGGGGGGGTGACGGGGGTTATATAGCAGCTAGCCGGTAATCCCCTCGGCTGGTGGAGAGGAATGCCAACGAGGGGCTGCGGGGGGAGGGTGGGGGGTGGTGGAGTGGGGGTGTCTGAGTGCAGAACCAGATGAGTCTTGAACTCGTGGTAATGAATGAGAGGGAGCACAGGAGACTGTGGAGGAGATGTGAGAGGACCGGAGGCAGGAACTCCATATCGGAGAGAGACTGCTGATGGTCCGCACAAAGAGGGGATGGAGGGGCTGGATTCCAAAAAGCCAAAGACGGCATCAAGAGTCTTGTTCGGGAATTGCCATCTGTGAGTAAAACACCAAAGACCAATAGCGAAACACATCGATCGGAGTTACCGGGAACACACAAGGACATCCTCTGAAGATGTCTTTGATATTACAGGGCCAACAGTGATCACATCTGGAGAGTCCTGGTCCAAGAATCACGACCCCCCCCTCCCCCCCCCCCCCCCACACACACACACAATGTGTTTCTGTGTGCGGGGCCAGTGAGAACAGGTGTGTGGAGGGCCAGCAGGTGGTGCTGTAAGTCAGTCCTCCAGGGGGTCTGTCTCTCCCTCTCCACGCATCATGAAGGACACCTCTGACACTTAAATCCTGCCCTCCCTGCGCCAGTGGCTGGCTGCTTAGTGGGGGTTATGGAACGGGACGATTCACAATTAAACTAAAACGGGCCCCACTAGCAATCCAACGGAGACCACGACAGGGCAATTAACCCGCTAATACAGTAGGCCATTAGACCTCCCTCTCTGTGCCGGAGGCCCGCGGGGCACAGGGCCTAGCATGGGACTGTGGGATATTAGAAAAGATGGTTTAATGTAATGACCCATTCTATGATTTTTAGTGCAGGGAATGATTTGCAGTGCTATGTAAGTTTCTATCAAATCCAGCTTTTCCTTTTTTTAGTAGAGTGTTTTCCTCGAAACACTTATGTCTATGTTTTTCTTAGGGATCCAAAATCAAGCCTTTTGTTGTTGTTGTTGTTGTTGTTGTTGTTGTTGTTGTTGGTTTGTTGACAAACTATCATTTAATGATATTCATTGTGTAGCAATCAACGTGTTGCAAAACATGGTTTTAGGAAGTTTAATCTGTGTCAGTAAGGCCAGTGCCTTGGCGTGGAGGCTAGTGTGTGGGGGCTGCCGCTACTTCAGACAGTACATCTAGGAGAGACATTTCTTGATTAATTTTGCTCAGCCATTCCCCTCCATTGATCTCACCATATGGTGGCTTAGGCGATGTGGCCGCCTTTCTTTTTCTTTTTTCTTTTCACTCAACTGGTGGAGAGAATAAATATTTACTATCTGTCTGTTTTCCCCCTGCATGTGAGATTTAACTCTGTTTTATCAGCTCTGACGGTTCAGCCAGGGGCTTCTTTCATTTTCTGCTTTTGTGTTTTTAGCTGAGATTGACAGGCCGCTCTCCCCTCCCCGGAGCGCTGTTCTATTAATCTGTTTAATATGCCACGGAAACACTGGAGCGGGAGAACTGGCAGCTCGCTAATGGAATCTCGGCAGGTTAAAGCGGCCTTGCATATCAGACAGCGGCACAAGGTGGAGGCCAAATGAATGGGGCTTGCTGTGCAGCAGTGTCGCTCTGCCCCGGAGAGATGGAGGGGTCGCGTTCCCCGCTCACCCTGCATTGTGACCCTCACACCCTTGGCCTTTCCTTTTCGGAGAGAGAGACTCACACTATCCTCCCTTTCTGTAGAGATGAGCTACAGACCCTGAGCATTACTGGGGTTCTACCTGTCTTTGAGCTGGGATTGTCTGAACACGTCTGAAGATGGTTTCTCTGGGAAAAACGTGGGTAGAAATCATTTCCAGGCTCAGGGGGGAGTTCAGTTCCTGTGATTTTTCCCTTCAAGGTGGTGTTGTAAAGGATTGAGTAATGCAACATGTATTCTATAGATGCAATAATAACAACAATACCCGACTGTGACTATCTAGAATGTCAGTGCAATAAATGCATCTATTGTTTCAATGTTAGCTTCTTATAAGCCTAGTAAGATTTCTTCGATGCACATAATGTGTTACCTTCTCCATATCTTCCCATCTGTCAGGGTAGAGTACAGTAAGCCTCCTCAGTGTTTGGATTCCAAGCCCATTTAGAGATGTCTGCCATTTGCAGTGAATGTCTGGATGACTCAATAAATGTCACCCATCGTCTTGACGTCAGACACAGGATGTCCCTCACAAGAGGGGAAGGTATTGGAATGTAGAAACAGCATACTCTATACTTTATATGCTAAATGTAATAATACTGCAAAAATCAGAGGTAATAGGGTATCCTACCACAATGTTAGTTACTGCTAATTTTCATTGAGATAAGACTTCTGTTTATGTTATTGTACGAGCTGCTCCCCTCGATGTATGGGCAGTTCATTTGTAATTCAAACAACTGGAGAAATATAAGCACACTCAATAGACGGAGCTATGGATGCAAGGACTGACCATCCATGAGATCAAAATGAACGTTTCAGTATACACGTTTACGTTTACATACAGTATTTGTTTACAATTACAGTTGTAAAACAAGCTTATATTTTTGGATTTGGATGGGTAAGACTAAGTGAATGAGGCATTTATAAGTTACATTCTTCAACGGTCAGGGGCTATATATAATTCATTTAAAAGTCAAAAACTGTATGTACCAATCCCAGATTGCCCCTTTACTGTATATACCCAAAGAAAGAGAGAGAGAGTTGTACCGGTATTACAGTCAGTGTGGAATATTCTGGGGGGTGGACCACAGGTTCTGTAGAATGGACTCACACTCTAGCAGATTTCTACTGCTTCATATGCCTATGGGCGGATAATTAGTGGTGTCTCTGGTCAGCGGTGCCATAATGCTCACACAGCGCTGAGGAGGAGGGTGGAGAGACCCCCGTCCCCACTCCTAGTGCTAAACGACTAGACTCATTCCCACAAATGAAAAATCCCTCATACATTTTATATGACAGTGTTTTAGTTCATTATGGGGGGTGAATTATTAGCTAATTTTCTCTGTGAAACTCGCAGTCACTTTGACGGAGCTGGTGTGTCATAATTGAGCCAGATGCAGAGTGTGTTAGATGGTCACCACAAGGAGGAGGAGAGAGGCCTTTTAGGATGTAATGTCCTCCAATTAATCCATTTTTATACTGGTGATACCAATTAAATGTGTTTAGTGTTTTTCAATGCCTACCCTGGCTGGAGACTTTAGGGGGGGGGGGGGGGGGGGGACCAGTTTCAGGGCTCGATATATAAGCAACTTCCATTGAATTCAGAAAGCTTTTCAACCTCCTTTATGATCATTTCCATTCACGTTTTTTCTTTCGTCGCCATCAGATATATTTTTAAGAAGCCAAAGAAGCTGATTATTTATCTTCACAGGCTCATTCTCATTTTTACATTTCCGTGCCAGCTGAGGCTTTACTGTGAAATCAGGGATTTTCGGGTTTGTCTCCCCCCTCTCCTCCCTTCCCCTCCCCTCTCCTCCCCTCCTCCTTCAGTCTCTGTCCCCATGCCAGGGACATCCATCCTCCAATTTGCATATGTGTAGCTCACCCGGGGGGGGGGGGGGGGGGTGCGGCGGCTGTCGAGGCAGGCAGCCGTGTCATACCACAGTGGAGGGGCATTCGGCGTGTTTGTTGTTGAAAATTGCAGCCTCAGGAATCCATTTGGCACAAAACAAAGAGTGAACCCGCGGTGCTCCTCTGGCACGGCCGCGGCAGCGTGTGTGTGTGTGTGCGCCTAGACGCCCGTCTCTCACTCTCGGCCATCTGTGGGGGGGCCGGGGCTTCCCTAATGCCCGAAATTGCTGAGACACATGTAAACAAATGCCCTCCTGAATTAGCCACTGTCTTGGAGGCCCGGGCCCACCACTGGCACTGCTTATCTGAGGCGGAGACGAGACGCTGTGTTCTCATCACTTCTCCTCATCTGCATGGCACACAGTAATGGATGAAGCGAGGCATGCAGAGAGGACATACCTCATAGCTTTTTATTACCTTGTTCATGGAGCAGGTTTAGATTTTAAATCATTTCTGTCTGGATGGAGGAGGGGCTCTATTATAGGAGGAGACACACTCTGGAGCTCTTAGGCATCAGAGACGTTCTTCATTAAAGAAATATTTAGAAAAATATTAGTTTAAAAGCCGGTTACTGTATAGTCTAGTCAAGTGTAGCTTGAATATTACCTTCTTAGTGTCATCACCTTAGCCTTGTGTCATCACCACAGCAACACCAAGCTTGGTCCGCATCTTTTCTCAGGAATCGGTTAGAATGTGGGACCCACTTTTGAGTAGAATGTCCGCGAGGGCATTACAGAGAGCGTGTAAGCCAGTGGAAATGTTTGCGCCGTCAATTGATGTGGTTAAGGAATCCAGATTTGTTTGTACATTGACGGACATGCAAAAAAGTCTCAAGCAAGCACATCCAGTATAATTGTGTTGAATTGTATGATGTGTGTGCACATTATCATAGTAATGAATGGATGAATGAGAAGTGATGGTATAAAAAAGATTGGTAAGAGCGGTGAGGGTGTTTGAGAGAGAGAGAGAGAGCGAGAGAGAGACTCTTTTTCACAGGGTGTTGGGGGGGGGGGGGGGGGGGGGTGGAGGGGGTGGGGGGGGGGTGGATGAGCCGGCGAGATGATAATGCAGCATGACACCTCTGAAATGAGACCCTGGTTGCCATGGCAAAGAGGCAGGAGGGGACAGTCTCTCAAGAGGCTCAAATAAAACAAGCTGTAAATGATGTTTGATTAGTATTTAGATCATGTACCCACTCAGGACAGACCTTTTGTCAGCTGCTTGCACGCCAATGCTTCTGCAATTGTTTTCCACAGGACTGACTGACTGACTCTCATCTCATCTTTATTTATCATCTCTTCTCTGTCCTCCTGTTTCTCCTCTTTCTCCGCCCTCCTAGTTTACCTGCCCTTGTTTTCCAATGTAGATTGCCTAGTCTTTGCGTGTTGCTTGACACAAATCCCAATATAGTCAGAGCTTTGCCAATGTATTATTTGTATTTACTTTCATTGTTTACTTTTATAGCCATTGTCGCCCCCCACCTATTCTTCTTTGGGGGGGGGGGGGCAGACAGCAATGCTGCTGTTTGTGGTTGCCAATGTTACTTTCTTTCTACGAAACAAAATACCTGAAGATCTAAAATGATGCACCCGACTGTATTCCCCACCTCCATCAGATGTCCATCAGCCGTCCATCAGCCACCTCTAGTCTCTGGTGATGGGGTGTATTGGGGGGGTGGGGGGGGGGGGGGGGGTCATTGGGGCGGAGGGTCCCATCATGCATCATGCCTAATCCATTCTGTATGCACATAGCTGTTGTGAGCCGTGCTGTTTGCCCAGAGCTTAGCAGCAGGGAAGGATCTGTGTGCCAGATTGTAAATACAGGGGTAAAGCCTGATCTTTCTGCCACAGTCGTATTTGCTCATGCACCCAAGCATGTTAAGTAGGCTTTATTTCAGCTATTTGTCAAGCAACAGGGACACAGCGCCTTCACACGACAAACATATGGAGCCCTTTAGGTTGTGCGGATCCTCACAATGTGTTGAGTTCTACTGTACTATAATACATTATAGAACCAAGCCCTTGCCTGTAGACACAGATGTTATTTTCTCCCGCCAATGTTTCTTTTCACATGTGGACTAGGAGGGGGTGCTTTGTTCGCTCCAGTTCTACATTCAGGTGCTGCTCTTGCCGTCTGGCCATTCCTATATGTCCAGCTCAGTACCTGCTGTCCATTTATGAGCAGACACAAGATATATCCGATATGTTACTGTATATTACTCTATATACAATGTCATAGTAGTTATGTTTTTTTCTCTCTCTCCCTCTAGCTTCTCCGGCTCCTTGCTGCCTTCCTGCTGCTTTTGCACTTCTTCCGTTTTTTCTTCTGTCAGCTTTGCCACTGATGGACTGCTTACCAAGCCAGAACTAATCACGTCTGACTGCTATCTGTCTCTGTCAATTACACAGTAGCTGCCTCATGCCCTCCTGCCACCTCAGAGGGGTGAAATACATACATCCCCAACCTCCCCCCCACACACACACACCCTACAACAAACACCTTTTTGTCCTGTGTATAATGTTAGACAATACCCCTCACAGCACAGTAGACTGCTTGACGCGCGACTGTCAGTGATAGAGTAGAGGCCGGTGGAGGTAGAAATCAGAGCACGGCCTCATTCTAATGCATGGAATGGAAGGATTCGTACCTCCACCAGCCTCCCCTGATGAGTAGGTCGAGGCACCTGTTTGGTTACACCTGGAGTGAAGAGAAGGGGTCCGAATGTATAGTATTTGTTTTAACCACTTTTAAATGCAACCGAGATCAGAAAGTGACTCTGTTTCGATCGAGTCCATATGAATGATTATACAGTCAAGTCAAACGGACAAACAAACAGAAAGATGTCTGATGTGTCTAGATGACATGAGTGTGGCTGGGAGTGTTTTAGCTAATCGATGACAGACATAATCTGTAGTCATAGCAGTATTGCCCAGAGAGGTGACCAGACCCGCACACCACTTTTTCTTTTTTTTTTAAGTTATTTTTTCTGAGTGGGGCAGTCCCACTCATATATTTCATTTTTTATTGGACAGATTCAGTGAAGACAGACAGGAAAGTAGGAGAAGAAGGGAGAGAGGGCATGTCAGCAGGGCATGGGCCGGATTCGAACCCATGCCGACATGGGCATATGTGTGCACTGTAGACCGCGGTGTTAGACCACTGGACCACCCCAGGCCACTCGCACACCACTTCTGATGTGGTCTGATATTTAACTGATATGTTAATGCGTTACTTTCCCAAATACAGTACTTCCCTGAATGACTACGGTCACTGTTCTTTGAGTATTTATTTCAGGATACCGGCTGGCATGGGCCTTGTATTCTGGGAATGTATTCAACGCCAGTGTTGTCTTATCTAGGGTGTTGAAGGTTCATCTGTACATCTGCGTTATAGATCCAACGTAGCTGTCGCTTGTTTTTAATTCAGGTGTGTCTAGGCAACATTGGATTTCGAAAGTTATGAATCCTATCCGACTCTCCTTTCTACAGTGCTAGGTGTTCATTAACTGGTAAAACTGCTGTTAAGACGGCTGAAGCTGCTGTTATCTGGAATCAATCTCCCTTGCCTGTAATGATAGTCTACTCTACATTAAATCAAAACCCATCAAGCCCACTTCATTGTCAAATCAGCTTTTAATTAGCAGTTACATTCTGGTTAATAGAAGGATGATTGGAAAGCTCTAATAGTTGTACTATTGGGAACCGGTCTATTACTTGGATGTGGATGGACAGCAGTGGAGGCTGGTGGAGACCGAAATCGGAGGACGTGGCTCAATCTAATGCACGGAACGGAATACGGAATGGTATCAAACACGTTCCGCTCCATACATTACAATGAGCCCGTCCTCCCATGTCTACCTCCACCGGCCTCCCCTGACGGACAGTTAGGCATGCTTCGTGTCCCGTCCCCCCCCCGCTTTCAAATGAGATCGCCGCAAAACATCGTGAGGAGGTTGTATATATATCGCTCGTACCAGATAAAAACGAGAGTGCTTTCTTCTCCACAATGCTTCATTTTTTATCTCCATCTGGTATATTTGATCTTCTCCCTTCTCCTATCTCATCCATTTCTCTCCTTCAATTCCCCCCCCCCCTCCCCCCCTCTCTCTCTCTCTCCGTTGCTCACTGTCTGCCCGGCGTTACGTGGGACGGGAGATGGCTGGCAGAGACAGATTGTTCAGCCCCAGCTTAAAGGTGACTGCCTCGTTCCTTCTGCCCCAGAGCGCCGGATCATGGGAATCCATCATGGGGGCACCATGCTCGGCACAGACTGATCACATGGGGCTGGAGGAGAACAGAGGGGGGAGAACAACAACAGAGATGAGAGTAGTATCTGGTGAGATGAGGAGGAACCAGGACACTCTGGATCAGATGGGGGGAATAGCGCAGGTACGCCAGGCTTCAGTATAGGAGCTGAGCGACACACGAGAGAAGAGTGGAGGAGAGAGGAGAGAGCTCTGGAGGAAGGGGGGAGAGGGGGGGGCGGGGGGGGGAGGTTGGAGGCTTGTCTCTCCCAGGCGGAGGTGGGTAGGTGGGGGCTGGTTGGGCATGTGAGAGGAGAGAGAGGGGGGGGGGGGCATTCATCATTATTGGCGTGCACCTCCATCCCTTGCTCACCCTGACGTCCCCTCCACTGCTGACATAAATCATGATTTCCCCATAATAGATCCCCTTCTCTGCCAAGGAGGGGAAGAGTGTGCCGTTCGTATCGATTTCACCCTCTCCTCCCTTTCTGCCCCCACCACCACACCCCCCCCCCTCGGCTGTGTGTGCTCTGACGCGCTCACCCAAAAAAATCATTATGAAACATCACTGATTTGGAATTCATGGGGTACTAAATAAAGTTTATTTTCGTTCGCCAGCTAAATTTTGATGCATGAGAAGCAAAGGGAGAATAAATGAGAAGTAACGATATTGAGATTACAGAGCGTGTACGGTGCCATTATCCTCCTATTGATTTGTGTTTGAAGCACATGTAATGAGAGCCAGTGGAGGGAATCATAAACAGGACAGGGCAGACGCAGACCCCAGGAAGAGGATCTGCAGTGTTACCAGCTACCTGCATGTTGTGCCACCTGCACATTGACCTGAGGGAGATGAGTCTCACATCACGGCTGTATTATTGACCCTCCTTGTTAACACAGAGTCTTGGGTCAACATCGTCTGTATGGTTCTCACTTCTGTTCTCACACATTCCGGACTTTGTTTACCCTTTTTCTCTTTTTTTGGGGTTACACCATCTGATTAAACATATGTATTATATATATAGAGAATATATATGTTTAGCTGACTGTTTTACAGCGACTTACGTTGCGGTGATTGCATACATTTTTCAGTATACTGTACAGTATATGCTCCTAGCGGGAATCATACCCCCAACCTAAGTGTTATAAGTGAGTGCAGAGGACTCGACTCATGACTCAACTTTCTTTCGAATAAACAAATGTGTTTGTATGGAAATGTACTGTATGTAAGTCTATTCACTGAACTGGTATAGGGAAACCATGCCACATCATGTATGTTGTACTGTGCATGAGTGTGTGTTCATCTGCATGAGCTCTTTATTTATTTATTTATTTATTTATTTATTTATTTATTTATTACACATTTGGTGCTTTCCTTTCCCCGAGATGTTAACCTTCAGGAGATATTCTGTAAATGATCGTCTGGACGTCTGATGGGGCCACTTGATACATGACCAGGGAGAAGGTGGCCATGGCCTGAGCAGGACTGGAGAGGGAGGAGAGGGGATGTTAATGTAAAGAGCGGTGACAAGGGTGCTCAGGTCCAATTACTATGCACCCTGCCATCTCCATGCGGGCGCACTCTGCTGAGGTGGAAGGGATTAATGGCCTTGGACGCTGGCCACACCACTGGCCCAATTATGGAGGCATATTGGCTCCCAGCGTGTCCACAGCCACTGCTGTGTGAGAATACTGTGTGAATTCTCTAATGGGGGTCAGAGGCCACTGTGGGGAGAAGGAGGGGGGTGTGGTTTGGTGCTATCAAAGGGAACTGAGGTGGGACAGATATTTATCCTGTTTGGGATCATGCGTAAACTTGCACACTTATTTTGTCTGTTCGGTACGCAAAAAAAGTTGTGATTTTTTTATTTATTTAATTAAGAATAGTTTTGCTCAATCCAGTCTGACTTTTTTAGAGTTTGTGATGTTTAGCCTTCCACGTCAGCTGAACATGGCTTACACTGCTAAACACCTGCCATTTTAGGCTCAAATGAACACAACATGACAGATTATGAAGTTTTAATCAATTGTGACCTTTGTTGTTCAAAGTCAACTCTGGGAACAACATTAGTACTACAAATGAGTCTCCAAATTACTACCTGAATGATTAGAAGTTGTAAATATTTAATTTCACACCTTGCTATAATTAGATATTAAATTTTAATGTGTTAACCAGAAGGCAAAACTAGGCTATGTTTTACTAATGTCTTGATTAATTACTTACCAGCAAATGCATATATTTGCAATTTGCATAAAGTACCTTCACATATTGGTATTCCGGCTCAAGATACATTACAAAACAGATAAAGAACTTTCCTTTTAAAGACAACTCAATTCTTATTTTGCTGCAATTCTTTGTTTGTGGTAACAACCATTGCGTATGGTCGGCTGGTTTAGATTTTAATCAATGTCAACAGTTAGATGAATACCTCATAGGTTTCATAGGTGGGCTGTATTACCTGATCATAGACAGAGGTGTTGTTTTGAAATGGATCTATTTACATATTTTATCTCAAAGAATCACATGTACAAATGAAACTCTGTCTATGCCGTTGTTAGGACTTGATGCTAAGGGAACAATGTGTGAAGGCGAAGGGAACGCTGCAGGTTCAGGTTAAAGAGCAGCTTGGGCTCCCACAGTATCGAGCCTGTGATTCCACCATCTTCTCCCCCTGTGTGCCTACATACTCTAATGTGAGTGATGTTTCCCCTCAAAGTCCTCCGTAATAAATGGAGTGCCATTTTGCGCCGTGGCAAAGCCAGGCCTCCGTATTGATTAACTCTCATCATCGACTCTCTCCCACTTCCCTGATTTATGACCGTCTGTTATTTTTACATTAGCCATCAAATTCATCTCCTGGCCTGGGCTGGCCAGCACATAAGGCTAATTCTCTCTGAACGGGCTGCAGTGCATAGGCTCTCATTCTTTTTTGTATGCAGTGTTTACTGGGCTATGTGGATGCCCATTTTTTTGGGGGGATCATATATAGGCCTACTGCTGATTATACAATACACTGTATCTGTGTACAAACAGTGTCCTAAAAAATATACATTTAACAAGACAGCACAGATGTTCAGAACATTGAGGTAGGTGGTCATCATCTGCGAGAAATCAAGAATTAATCTTTTTCAAGATTGAGTTGTTAGGAGTTTTACTTAACTTTTTATTTGTTATCACTCGTAGCTTTTCCTTGCCTGTACTACATGAACTATGTGAAATGACACCCCTGGTCCTGGTTCCATTCTCACCTCTCTCCTCTCTCATGAGTCTGAGCAGTAAAACAGTCACAACCCAAGTAAAGCAGAACATTCTGCCCTCTAACGGAGTGGGATGTCCGGCGTTTCAGACACCGACATTCACTCATGTTCCCCTTGGGGAGCAGTTCTACAAATCAAATCATCTCTTCATATCACTCTCAGTACGGTGTCTACGGGAGGACAAACTTGGCAAATGACAAATTCATGTATTTACAGCCCTGTCCCACCACTAACTGGGAGCCTCTCAATCTGCCCACCCTCCCATTGCTACCTCAACCAGCCTCCGTTGGTTTAGCGTACAGCATATTTGCAGGTTAGGCTTGGATCACTTATTAGAGAGAGAGAGAGAGTGATCAAAGGAAACAAGTGGTCTAACCGTCTGTCTGGAACAAAGGACTCTAGGCACGTTGGGGTAGAGGAGTGTTCAGTGATCCAGAGGTTGAACCAGGCTGGCTGGTTTCCCCCCCCAACCCAGATCACTGATCATTCATCTGTCAGAGATATGGGGAGGCTGTTGCTCCCCTCTGACTGAGCTAGTTAATGATGCCTCGGGTTGAGTTCTGGGGTGTGTGTGTGTGTGTGTGTGTGTGTGTGTGTGTGTGTGTGTGTGTGTGTGTGTGTGTGTGTGTGGGGAGGTGGGGTGGGGGGTGGTAGGGGGGCCTCAACCGATGAGGCTCACCCAGATAAGCAGAGCCTAAATAAATGATTGGAGGGGTAATTGCAGTGTGCCAGGCTTTGTTAATAGAGACCAGTGTACTAATGACAGAGGGTGAGGGTCTTTCTCAGAAGGACCCCCACCACCACCACCCGCCACCCCCCTCTCTCTCTCCCTGCCGCCTCATTGGTCTCTCATTTCCAGCAGAGATCTTCACACTCCCCTGGTTATCTCCACACTCTTTAAGATAACCTAATTAAACCCCCCCCAAAAAAGGCCCTCTTTTTCCCTTCGCTAATTATCTCTTTAGCAGAGTTATTAGATAACTTTAATAACACTCTCTTTTCCATGAATATTTTCATTTGGGGAGGAAAGAGGTGAACGAGGGTGTCTTCTGGGCAGCCCGGTCCCTGTGCTCTGGTACTGTGTCTGTGTCATGGATGATTGTACTTGATTTGGATTGTAATTGCAGGTTTTTGCAGAAGAGACAACAAGAGAAGACAAAAGATCACTTTTGTGACTTCATACCAGTGGAGGGACACATCGGAGGACGGGCTCATTGTGATGCATGGGATGGAATGAGGAACCGTTCCTCATTCTGATCCACGTGTTTGATACCATTCTTCATTCCATTCCATGCATCACAATGAGCCCGTCCTCTGATTCCTGCCTCCGCCAGCCTCCACACTGGGTCCCTCTTGTCTCTGGTATCTGCTCTGCTCTGCTGCAGCCTTTTATATGGAAACACAGAGGATCAGGGGTACTCTGCTTTGACTGTATGTCCCTGCACCTTATAATGGAGTTTAACTGGCTGACATTTACAGCTTATCTATTTACATGACCAGAGATTGGCCGGCCCGGCCAGCTAGCCCACCAAGCCCGCCTGCCTCCAGAGGAGAACGGTTGGGATGGTGTGATGATTTAACGGAGGATAACGAAGGGAGAAGATCTCGGTGATGGGCCCCCTGAGGACACCTGTTTCCTCATCCATGTCCTTTCATCCTTTAATGGCCAATAAGTGTCTGTGAGGGGGGGGGGACATCGGGAGCTGTTTCACTACTTAGCCCCCTAAAAGTGCAATCGAGCATATTAAATTGCTATTAGTCAATCATTTTTATGTAAAATGAGGAACTCTGACACAATAGAAAAACTATTTCTCTCTCTCTCTCTCTCTCTTTCTCTCTCTCCTTTTCAGTGTCTCTCATTTATCTATGCTTTCTCCCACACTTCAGACTGCTGGTTGATATATAACATCAGATGAAAGCGTTGGTTCAGACCACCTCAGAGAGAGTGTAAGCATTGAAACTGCAGGAGTGTTCTGTGCTGTCAATTGGTTTCTGTGCTCTGTTGCCACTCAGTGGGTCACCCCATTGTCTCTAGAATCTACGTCAATGGAAAGTTCTACCAGTGTAAGCTCCCGTCACAACCGGCTCATGTTTGTACTTCCTGTATTCTCTACAGAATAGATTGTTCCTGCTTAGCTCCGTCACTACCCATAGGCACTTGCTACAGTATTTGGGTTGTAAATTGTGTTGGCTGACATTTGTGTCACATTTAAATGCTAACAGTACGGAACGTAATTTAGTGAACAGGGTCACTTGCTGGAGAAAATGAAATCAGCTAACTCATTGCTTTTGTCTCCAGGCCAGAATTGTGCTATTCCTTTGACAGGGGTAATGTGTAATGAAGAGGTCTATTGATTAATGAAACACCAGGTAACCCTGGGCCAGAATTTTCTTACTAACCAATTGGGGAAGTCAATATGTTGGTGACGTGTGAATGAATTTGAATTGTGTTTATGTCATATTTCTATGTCACTGCGTGTGATGAGTACTGAACTCTACGTTCACTGACATGGACATTTATGTTATATTGGCACTTATTATGTTACCTCTTAATCTATTTGCGGAGATTTATTTGAGTGGCCGTCGATACATTTTACATGCTATTCACGTATTGAATGCTTCTTTTTGTGTGTATTAAACCTTATTTATCCATCCAGGTTAGTCTACTCTCCTGGGGGAACAATTTCAAATCTATTTTTCAAGACCTGGTCCAAGACAACAGCCAAGGAAAACAATATTTACAGTTTATGTTGTGTGTTTGTGTCTGGGTGGGGATGAACATGGAGATTCAAATAAACAGTATTTCAATCAATGACTGTTCATGATTGTATTCCACCTCAGTTCCCAGAATGATGTATTACACATTGTACTCAACCCTAACCAGTATAGAAATGTTGTTGCTGGTGATATATAGTGTGGAATAAACACTTACCAAATAAAGATGGGAGCCTACACGGCCTCCTCGTCACGACCCCTGTGTGTCCTTCACAGAAAGCCAGGAGTAGGGCCTGCCCTCATAAGCCTGGCAGGTGGTGCTTTTATATCCTGTGAGTGCACCAGGAAATATGGCCGCTGCTGTCTATGGCAAAGGCCATAATGGAAGCACCAGAATTATGAGCGCTTTAATATGACAGAGCAGAGAAGGCACGGTGTGGGGGGGGGTGGGGGTGGAATATTGATGCCCTGTAGACTGTGTCCCCCTTACCTCTGCACTGGGGAGTGAAGATGACAAGAGGTCTCAGTCTAACTATTTGTCATGCGTCTAATATATTAATTAGCCGGTAAACACACCCGGGGGAATGCTGCAGACAGACAGCTCCTCAATGAAGCTCCCCTGCTGGCCCCATCAAAGTGCAATGTATTCCGTGGGTAAAGTCACCCCTGGGTTAATTTAACTCTTTATACACACATCTTTCATTGGCTGCGGCAGGGCAGCGAGGGGAGAAACACTTTGTGTAGAAACAGCAAGAGCGCAGGAGATTGTCTTCATTCCCCTTCTCTGATTTGGTTTTGTTTATTTGTATCTTATTTGACACGGATGCAGATGAGTGTGGTCGTGATATTTAATGACTAATATTGTTGTTTGTGCGTGACACACAGCTTGGTTTTTTTCGTCCTGCCCTACTGTACTACTGCCTGTGGTGAAATGTTCTCTATTGATGGACATCTTTGTCTCTGAGAACGGGTGCATTGTTTTACGCTTCTCTGGTTTTCCGTTGTCTCGTCCTCCTCCAGAGTGACACAGTGGTCAGGCAGTCTGATGGGCTTGTTTGCTACACTTCTTTTTCAATTCAAAGCTTTTGTCTGTTGGAGGAAATGACTTTAGCCTTATAGTACTGTCAATATTTAGGGCTAGTTTCCGGGAAAACAGATTAAGCCTAGTATTGGACTAAATACCTTCTATTTAGTCAACATATTTTCAATACACAAAAATCTCAGTTGAAGGTGCATTTTAGACTAGGATTAGGCTAATCTGTGTCTGGGAGACCAGCCCTGCCAGTTAACACCTCAACATGGCTATCGATGTGTGCAGGCAGGCTAAAGTCACCCACAACCAGACAGCTTTTTTTTTCTTCTTTTTTTTTGGGGGGGGGGGGGGGGGGGGGATTAGACTCCACCTCCAAGTATTGAAGCACAATATTACTCCATATGTTAACACTTTTATGTTAAGTTTCAGTGGACCATTTTATATGATTTTTTATTTTTTTTTATGAGAATTTGTCAACTGCGAGTGCAATAAAAAAGCAGCACATTTATTTTTACAATACAGTAGGTGATGCATATGGTTCATATCGGGTCATGGTCCTATTCACAGCCTCACATTCCAAGACTGTTTGTCACATAATACAGTCAGTGAGTTTATGTGACTCATATGAAGTGCCGTTGAGGGGAAATCCACCCCATGATTTACTGGGGGTGCGAGTCGCGGCCTGCTCCACATCACTACCCAGGAACCACACTCCTGGCAGGGCCCCTCTCTCACCCTGTGTGTGTGTTTGTGTGTGTGTGTGTGTGTGTGTGTGCGTGTGTGTGACTGTGTGTGTTTGTGCGTGTGTTTGTGCGTGTTTTTGTGTGCATGCGTGCGTGCGTGCGTGTGTGCGTGCGTGCACGTGTCTGTATATAAGCACCATTAGCCTGTGCATGCCTCTCCTCTGTCAAGCACTGGCGCTGTCAAAAAGGTGCTTGAGTTTGGAATGAGCTTTTCACAGTAATAGAGGTCTTTAGGTCCACATCAATATCTAGGCAGACAGAGGGGTGGAGCTGTTCATCCATATGGAGCTTGGCGCTGGTGATTTGGTGGTGATGGTCTGGTCCTGCGAGGGGTGTAGCCTCTCTTCGGTCCCCCACCTTGTTGTGGTCTGTGGTACCGCAGCGTGGCTTCTACTCTGTTAGCGTTCTGTGTTGTTATGGTGGAGATGAAGCCATCTCCACCCTGTCTTCACCTCATAATGGACTCAAATGGACTCAGACGGTGTGCATATGGCACAACACTCAGCGGTCTATCCAGTAAGAGAGATGTCAGTGAGGAGGACAGCAGATACAACGGACTACATGTGGCAGATGTGTGCCATTGCTCTTGACTTGAGGGACCATTCCACAGTGTCATTATGGCCTTGGTGTGAAGTGGGGCCAGTAATCAGGTAGAGTGTCACTATCGGAGCGAGCTACTCGGTAGTGAGTGCCACATTGCCTATGTGTAATTGTTCTAATTGTAGTAACCTCAGAGAGGCGTCACCATGTCAATGAGACGCTCTTTAAAGAAGGGCTCTTGTTGGTAATTAGGCAGAATTGATTTCAATGGGCACTAGATGTGTGCTATTGCTACTGTGTACGTCCACTGTACAATATGTAGGCATCACACACAGGTATAATCCATGGCTACTTAAAAGCAATGAGCTGCTTTTTTTTATATGATACTAGGTTTTTCATGTTCATTCATTTAATTAAGTCATTCAGTTAATTAACAGTAATGAACTCTTTTGGTTGGACAACTTGGCCCCTTGACCACGTCACCTTATTTGAATAGAACAATGTGTAAAAAAAAACATAAAGTTTCTGGACTTTGCGAACAGGTGCTATGGCTCCTATGATAAACAGCAGCAGAAATACAGAACACAACCAATGTTCTAGAATAGTCTTTTGCAGTGTGGACCTGGTAGAGCCCACCTCATTGACACACACACACACACACACACACACACACACAAAAGCATTTAACAATACAGCCATGCTCAGTAAGAACAAACGTATATACCCAGTTAAAGACAAGTAGGCCAGCAAACTGCCGGAAATTGCACTGTGCTCAAAACATGGAGTAGAATGGGAGCTGTTAGGTGTTACTAAAAGGAGAGGTGATTATGGGAGATTGCAGTGGCTAAAGCACGCGTTTCCTCTCCACCTGCTCCCTCCATGCTACGTCGCAGTCCCCAGAAAGCCTCTTCTCCTGTAATGACAGTTTACAGAGCAATGTCGCACCACAAACATGTCATAATTTGCTCTAACAACCACAATTATGCCTCTTATTGATTCAACCACATATTAAATGGGAGCAGCAAACATCTCTCGTATTGTGACTTGTTCAAGTTGTTGAGTGGAGGGAATTGTTGAATTGTCCCCTCGTCATTGCCACTGGAGGTGTCCCTTAAAGCATAATGTGTCCCCAATTTGGGCAGCGTAAACAAAGAGTGGAGAAAAGTACCATTCCCTCTATAAGAAACGCATTACAGACGGGCAGACAAAGGCAACACAAAAGGACACAAAGGAAAAGCGAAAGTGAGTTTCGTCAACAGATTTGAAGTGGATCATCTGTTATGTCCTTGCTCTGAAACAGTCAGACCTTGCTGTCCTTCCTGCCACTTTGAACTGGCAGAATTGTCCTGTGGATTTGCCCTCTACAAAATGCACACTAGATTTCATTGAATGCACCTGAAAAAAAAAAAGCTAAGCAGAGCATGCATCGGCCACAAATCCAGAGGGCATCATTTGGCATATCTATTTTAAAATAGATAAATGCATTATTGGTCCTTGAAAGCCTATTTTCAGTATCTCACACATACATTACATTAGTACATTAGTGCATACTATACATACCTACTAATGTTTTATACTCAATGAATCATTTGTATTCAGTTCATGGACTTATTGTGTACACTTCCTGGTACAGTATGCCCCTGCCATGGGCACCTTGATTATAGAATGAATTAATAATGTGTACGTATATTTGCTCTCCTTAAACTAAAAATGCCTCGCTCAGCAAGACCTGTTGTAGAGAAAAGGGTTAAATGCTTAAGTCCCTTTGTGCTTTAGTATGGTTCTTCTCGGCAGGGGTTTGGTCACAGTGGAACAGCAGCAGAGAATTCTCTGGTACAGTAGCATGCTGGAGGAGTCACTGGAGGCAGACCTGTTTCTCATTCACAGCATGGGACCACTCCGTCTCTAATAATGGATAAACAAACAAGCGTGACGAGTCTGATGTGTATCAGTTCATAATTTAATTACATTTTGATAGTGAGCACTGTGGGCGTTTGAATATCCGAGGGGGGTCGGTCTCGGTAGACCCAGTGCACTGCTGGATACAATGTTTAACATACTGCAGAAATACAGCTTCTGTACTGTAGCAATGGGTTTCTAAGAAAGAGCCAGATGTCACTTTTCATTTATTTGCTTTGTTCAATGGTTGCTTACCGTTGCTGTGTCAAGCCTCCTGTATATTATTTATTATCTCCTGAAATGTTTGGGTTTGTTTTTTTGCACAGTGATTATAAACCACTTCCTTTGTGCTAATTCGTCAGTTGTCTGCTTTCAAAAAAAAAAAAAGGGCTGTTACCTACACAAAGCACCACAAAGCCTCTCGCCACAATAGGACGACTTTGTCAAAAGTGCGATATGATTACTCGTTGGCAATTAGACAGCAGAGAAACAGACCAGCAGGGATGGAGCTGGGTACAGCCTTTCCGGCCTTTTTTGTATGCATCCGACGTCTGTGTCGTGCATCGGGTGACCTTCGAGCTGTGAATAGGGCTGCGGCGTGCTCCCCGACACGCACGCCGGTGTGAATGGACAATCCTCGCCCGCTCTGGCAGACATGTTCCCTGATAAACCAGTGATCTCCCAGAGCACTTCAAATGAGCCTGACTTCATTTGCATGATAGGATTTGGCACAATGTCTCTGCGAAGCGTGTTGGGGACTAGACGAGCAACACACCGTGGCGTTAGATGGAAGCAAGTTACCATGGGGAGGGCGAGTGCAGACACTGAGGGATGCAGATAGTGTGGATTGGGTTCATGTTCCTCCGTCCTCTTATCTGAGAGAGGAGAATGTCAAGCCTGCTGAGGGGCTAAACCTGGGGTTCTTAAAGGGACAGAGCTCGGGCGGCGGGACAATGGCTACGAGATGAAACATAGATATGAACGGATGTGTATGATATTTGGGAGATAATAAACCCTGGGAATACAAATTGAATATGTCAGCGGTGTGCAAAGTCAATTGTTTGGGCTGTCTCGGAAAACAATGTATGGCACATATGATACATCCAGCATGTGATACGATATACCTGTGTATGTTACAGGTGTGTGTATGTAGGGACCACGTGCCTAATGCTGTATTAGAGATGTGTAATGGCGCTAAACCGGGTTTATGCATGGCTGGTTACTCTCATGAGGAACGTTTATCAGTACTTAGTAAGAGAGAGAGAGAGAGAGAGAGAGAGAGAGAGAGAGAGAGAGAGAGAGAGAGAGAGAGAGAGAGAGAGAGAGAGAGAGAGAGAGAGAGAGAGAGAGAGAGAGAGAGAGAGAGAGAGAGAGAGAGAGAGAGAGAGAGAGAGAGAGAGAGAGAGAGAGAGAGAGAGAGAGAGAGAGAGAGAGAGAGAGAGAGAGAGAGAGAGAGAGCTCTGCTTTCCATCGCCCATCTTTCTATTGGGGTCTCTGGCAGAGCCTCCCAGCACCAGCACCACCATGCACACGGCAGTCAATAGGTGTTAATTTCTAGCTTGCAGTCGGAGCTGCTGACGAGGCATGGAGAGGCGGACGTTGGAAGAGAGGAAGCCATGCCCGCCCCACGGTGATCCACATGAGGCTAACTGGCTACCGGGGAGGGGGCTGGGGGGCGGTGTGGGGGGGACGTGTTGAGAGGGCAGCGAGGGCAGCGAGGGCATCAGCAGCACTCAGACTCAGGACCAGATGGTAGGGGGTTCGTTTCCTGGCTAAGACATCATTAACACCCAGGCTCAGTGTGTGGTGACCAGAGTCAACACCCCTGGAAGGAAACTCCGTCTCTAGTGGAGAAGGTGTTAAAAAAAAAAATTAAAAAAAAAATACAACTGTACTGTATGGATCATGGTGGCACGTCAAGGAAACATGAAGAGCAATCCACCGTTCATGCTCAAACTTGTTTGTTTATTTGTGCCTCTGCCTGTCAGTCAATAGCTCCTTTTCATCTGCCCCAGTACCCAGCCACCTCTCTTCCTGCTCCCAATACCCGGAACATTTTGTAATGGTTCTCCAGCTGCACAACCGCGGAGAGAAATGCGCTACAGAGAGTCGTGAGAACAGCCCAGAAGATCACCGGCGCCCCCCTCCCCTCTCTGGAAGAGCTGTACAACACACGCTGTCTCAGGAAGGCCTCCAAGATCTCCAGAGACCCAACCCACCCTGGGTACGAACACTTTGCCCGGCTGCCCTTGAAAAGGCGGTACAGGACCATGGCCGCAAGGACAAACAGACTGAAGCACAGCTTCTACCCCAGGGCCATCCAGGCCCTGAACACAGCAAAGACCTAGGTTCTGGGCCCTGGACAGTCTGGACGGATTGATGGCAGCTGCTGGATTGAAAAAATCAGGTGTAGTGCTGAGGCACAAATGTGTACATTTCAAGCCTGCAAACTGCGACACTTTAAATGAATGTGCAATAACACTATGTGCAATATGACAACCCTAGTCGTCTTATCTGTACAGTATAGTATAGTGGATAGTGTACATAGCCTTTATTTATGTAAACCAGCTCCTTTCCCTTCTTGTTTTTTTTTTCCTTTCCTAGCACCAGGGGAGCCACCCCTCCCAAATTTCGTTGTTTGGTACCTGTACTATAGCAATGACAATAAAGACCATTCATTCATTCATTCATTCAATGTCTACATTCTACTGTAATACTGAGATGTAACTCATTGTGTTTTTCATGCCGGGGTCCCGATTCACGTGAAGCCCACTGCATTGGAGTGAAGTAGATATGTTTTCCCCTACTGCTTTCAACTATGTGTATGTCTCTCTCTCTCTCCCTCTCTCTTTCTCTCTCTCCCTCTACCCCCCCCCCCCTCTCTCTCTCCCTCCCCCCCCCCCCCCTCTCTCTCCGAGCAGATATGAAGCTCAGTGGGTAACACATAAGGGTCCCCCTCCTGTGTAGAGTGTTGGAGGTAAGATAGATTAGTTCTCAGATCATCTCCTCTCCCCTCTGTATCTGCCAACTCTTCTCCTCCTCCTGGAGCAGCACTTCAGCAGGTCCGGGGCTGCGCTCAATTTTCACTCTCCAGGCAACAAAGGAAAAAGTAACACAAATTACCTTTAATGGTATTGTCTAGCTGTTCTGTAAATGAATGTAATTATCACTTAGATAATGGGGAGCCTCATCCTTAACTTTAGAGATGGGTTGGGGCTTGGGGGGGGGGAAAAGTCGATCTTCTAACTTAATCTAAATGGAAATGGGCTCATTGTCACCATGTTACTTTGACCACTGGGAGCAGCATAGTGTACTGAACACCGGTGTCTTTGTAGTCCAGGAAGAGGGTTTTTGCTTGCTGGCAACCGATAGTTTATCCTACACATCTAAATAGTTTATTTATCTATAGACTTGTTGTATATACAGTATATTGACATATCTCTGAACCAAGCATATTTGTCCTTGATTGATTGAGAGGAATGACATCCCAGTCCTTCACATCTGTCACCTGTGTATGTCCTTGCTTTCCGTAGAACATTGCTCAGTGCAGCTAGAATCATTTGGTACTTTGCTCCCTCCTGCTAAAGTAGGGTTTCGACTAGTACAATCAGAATCAGTATCAGAATCAGAATTGTTTTTATTACATCAATGTACGGGTACACAGAGTACAATTCTTGGGTTCAGGTTCCTCGACATTGGCATTGTAGCAGAATACAAAATCAATAATAAAATAAAGCAGGATACAAATCAACTAAATCAACAATAGCAGCAATAATAGCAATAGCAGCAAAATACAAGATCAACAATAATAAAATAAAATAAATGAGTACGGTGATAATAGAAACAAGTAGGATGATGTCATAAGGTGTTAAGGCGATCAGTAGTTGTACTACATTGGGACCAGTCGTGCTGCTGTAGAACAGTACTGCAAACTGCTTTGCAGGTTACAATGAAATGAAATGCAATATCATGCAGTATGCAATAATATATAGTTCAGATATGATGCAGTACATTACACAGTACAGTGTGCAATATGGTACAGATATGGAGCAGTAAGCTCAAGTAATCAGGTAGTGTGCAGGTAGTCATAATATATATTATTAATGCAGTGGGGATGGTTTGGGGGAGACAGTCTTTGGCCTTCTACCAGTGCATTTCTCTAGGAGCCTGATTGCTTGACGGAAATAGCTGTTCAACATCCTCTGGGTTTTAGCCCCGAGGCTACGGTACCGTTTCCCCGACGGCAGTAGTTTGAACAATTTCTGATTTGGGTGGCTTTGATAATCCTGAGAGCATTTCTGACACACCGGTCGCTGTAGGTGTCCTGGATGGAGGGAAGCGGTTTGGGGTTTTCAGTGCAGTTCCCCTCCCAGGCAGTGATACAGCCTGTCAGGATGCTCTCGGTTGTGCCTCTGAACAAGGCCCCCAGTATCTTAGGCCCTAAGCCAAACTTTTTCAGCCGCCTGAGATGGAAGAGGCGACGTTGTGCTTTTTTCACCGGGTGAGGTTGTTGGTGATGTGAATTCCCAGGAACTTGATGCTGTTAACCCTTTCTACAGCAGACCTGTATACAGGGAGTAGAGGAGGGGGCTTAGTACACTACACAGCCTTGGGGGGCTCCTGTGCTGATGGTCAGGGGGGCGGAGGCCTTAGAGCCCATCTTCACCACCTGTTTTCGGTCCGTCAGTAAGTCCAGGATCCAGTTGCGTAGGCTGGGGTTGATGCCTAGGTCCCTGAGCTTGCTGTAGAGTCTGGAGGGGACTATTGTGTTGAATACCGAGCAGTAGTCAGCAAAGCATCCTCACGTGAGTTTCTCTTATCAAGGTGGGTGAGGGCTGTGTGTAGTGCCGTGGCAATGGCGTCATCTGTTGATCTGTTACGTTGGTAGGCAAATTGGTGGGGGTCTAGGAAGCTTCCTGCAGATCAGGATCTTCTCAAAGCATACTATGGAGGTGAGAGCAACAGGGCACCAGTCATTTAGACATGTTACCTTACCCTTCTTCGGTTCCGGGATGATGACAGATGACTTGAAGCGGGAGGGCACTATGCCCGTGGAGAGTGAGAGGTTGAATATGATGGTAAAGACACCAGTCGACTGTTCTGCGCACACTTTGAACACCCGGCCTGGGATTCCATCCAGTTCAGCAGCTTTGCGTATATTTCTACGCTTGAAAACCTCGAGCGCGTCTTCCACGGTGATGAACGGAGCTTCTTTTGTGTCGTCTGTTTTGCGAGTTCTCTCTAGGAGGATAGTGTGGTCCTGTTCAAAGCGGGGCATAGAAGCTGTTCAGCTCGTCTGGTAGAGAGTCAGAAGTGTTGCATGTATCGCTGGGGCTCTCTTTGAGGTGGGAGATAGTGTGTAGCCCCTTCCACATGCTGCGTGGGTTATTGCTACTTAGTTGTGCCTCTATGTCTTTGCAGTAATCCTGTTTAGCTGCTTTAATGACTTTACGAAGGTCATAGCGGGCAGTTTTAATATCCAATGTGTCACCAGAATTGAATGCCGTTCTTCTCACGGCTAGAGCTGCCATGGGCTTCGCTGGTAATCCATGGCTTCCGGTTTGGAAACACCCAGACTGTTTTCGTGCGGACCACATCCTCTATACTTTCTCTATATAATCCCATTGTACCGGACGTGATCTCGTTTACGTCACTGCTACAAGTCTATATTAATGGTATGACATATTATTTGTTGAAAGACTTGAATATGTACATAGGTGATAAGGCATTATGGACAATATTATGGACAATACAGAGTCTCTCAGCTGACAATAAAACTCTCTGAACAATAGCAACATGCCTCTCTCTGAAAACAACAACATTCAACACTACTCTCTCCCAAACCATATACAGCATATCCATCTATTTACAGAAATGTACAAAAACAATAGATAAAAAAAAGAAAGCACTAAAGTCTCAGCAGTCCTCATAATCCATACATCAGAGTCTCTCAGCCCCAGCTCAGGAAGGGGAGCTGCTACATGCTTAGTGTGAACAGGTGTCTTCAAGAAGTCATGTTTCCTTTTGTGTCTCAGCATTAATACCCCATAGGCATGTACATCTTTCCCACCATGGCCCCATCACCCTTTGTGTGTGTGTGTGTGTGTGTGTGTGTGTGTGTGTGTGTGTGTGTGTGTGCATGCGTGCGTGTGTGCGTGCATGTGTGTGTGTGTGTGTGTGTGTGTGCGTGTGTGTGTGTGTGTGTGTGTGCGCGCATGCTCATGTGCGTGCGTGTGTGTGAGCGTGTGCGTGTGTGTGTGAGCGTGTGTGTGTGAAGAGGGTGCTGCCAGGTTTATGAACAAAAGGAGAGCAGCACTTCACGCCTGTCGCCAGGCAGCCAGCACCAAGCTCAGCAGCCCCATTCTGAAAGACCTCTAGGGAGAGGAGGGGGGGGGGGGGGGGGGGGGGGGGGGCGGATGGACTCAGCAACCCCCTACTCTCTCCATCCCTCCCTCCCTCCCTCTTTCCCTCCTCCCGCCCCTCCCCCAGCCCCACAATGGGAGCAGGATTAACCCCCCAGCCCCACAATGAGGACACATGTCGCCATAGTCACTACCGGCCCATTCAGACCTGCGTTACTTACACCATAATAAGGATTAGGCTTAATGAGCTGCAAGGAGTTAACAATGAATGAAGAAGTCCTTAAGCAGCCACTAATTCTATTCTGTTCCGTGTCACTTTTCATCCCCGTCTATTCAGCCCTGTGTGTTTGAACACAAGGTGTAATCCTCCTGAATATCAAAGGTGGGCAGATCATATTAATTTAGACATCCCCTCTCCTGGTCCGGAGGCACATTATGTACCATGAGGAGCCCCCCAACCCCACCATCTGCTCTCCTCTCTCACCTGCCGCTGGCATCTCCCCCCCCCACCACCACCACCACCCCCCCTCCTCTTCATCGCCTACTCATTCTCTCCATTTCTCCATCTTTCACTTTCTCTACCTCCACTTAATCCCCTTTTTACCCTTTTTACACTTTTCTCTCGAGTACTGCTTGTGGAAAAATAAGGTAGAACGCATTAGAATCAATGAGTTTCTAAGCACCTTTTATGGGTGTCCTGAATTGAACCGGGAAGGAAAAAAAACGGCTTTATGAATGTTTTGTGTGTCATATTCTAGGATCATGAGGCAGAGCAGTACAGAAAAGGCTATAGGAAGCCTATACCATGTTTCAGCTCCACACCTGTGTTGCATTGCACAAGCTATATAGTGACAATACAACTATCTATGTATAAAGGACAGTACTATACAGAAGGGGTCAGTAGTAACTAGAGAGTATGCCTACAACAGGAGGCTGGTTTCCTCATTTTATTCATGACAATAAGCCCGTCCTCCAGTTTCTACCACCACCAGCCACCACTGACCTGCAAACCGGAACACAAAACACACAACAGATTGATTACTATGTACTTACTTACTAAGTGCTGTTTTCTGTTTTTCCCCTCATCAAATGCCATTTTTCTAACCATCGCCGTCCATCTCTGTGACGCTCTGTGTGTGTGTGTGTGTGTGTGTGTGTGTGTCTCTTTCTCTCTCTCTCTCTCTCTCTCGCTCATCTCGCATTTCACCACCTGATCATTATCTCCACCACCCATGTCATTTTCTCCATTGCTTCCCTGTGGTTGCCTACTTCTAAACTCATACATATAACAGACCGTCCGTGATTATGGGGCTTGTAGTGCAATTCTCCCTCTCTCCCTGATGACTTGTGGAACACATACGAGACTGTCCTCATCAGATAGCATACAGATATCATCAAAGAAAACCATACAGATATCATCAAGCCTGGGCTGTTTACAACAAGTTCATTGGCCTTTCATGGATGGGTCATGTCAACGCTAACTGCTAATGAACTCTTGAATTGAATATATAAAGCGTAGTGTCTTACCAGGGAATGAAAATGACTAGCAGAAACCTTTTGAATGACCCTACTGTCATTAATGTCTCACCTCTGTACTGTAAGGAGTATGAGTCTAGTGCAGTATGTTTATTCAGCCTGTTAGGAAACGGAACCACCTTGCAGTAGGCCAATGCATTGATAAATGTTTCCCATGGAAGTGCTCTTTGCCAGAGCTATGTCTTCATGTAAAAATGAATTACCTTGTGAGTGGCAGCCATTGTGTCCAAGGTGTTAAACATCAAACTGAAATAGGCTAGAGGGAAAAGATGTTGTTGATTAAATCTGCTCAAAGTCTCACATTTACAATATTGCATTCCCCCCTTTCAACCTATGGCCTACCCGGCGAGACAAATGGCAATTCATGGCAAGCTTATTAAACTGAATATAGAAAGGTTATTAGAACAAGTCAGCGTACAGATTTCCCTGACACAATTCAATTACCTGACTAGCTAGAGGGAACACGGGAAGGGATATCTGACATTTTTCCTCGAAAAACAAGTTAAGGTTTGCATGGTTTTAGGTAGAGAGTGAGTGCCCGTAGTAAGCTTACAAGAAGTAGGCAGGGCTGCCCTTTGAGATGGCAAACGTAAATGTCAATAGAAAACAATTTAATACCAGTCTATAAAAAAGTTGACCTGAATAATTCATTATTTATTCAAAAGTTGTGTTTTTATAGTGTCCGCTGGCATCAAGTGCTGTGTCTGCGTGCTCAGTATTCCTAGGTTGATCATGTAGAGATGTACCTATTGGTAATGTAATTCACCCAGGGGAGGCTGGTGGAGGTAGAAATCAGAGGATGTTTTTGATATCGTTTGATACTACTTAATTTCGACACTGCTGAACAGTTTAGTCAGGGCATACACAGCAGAGAGAGGTAAACTGTGATGCCATCTGCAATGTTTTATTTTGACCATTGACTTTGACCACTTTGACCATTGACTTTGTGCCTCTGACCTTGGACACACACACACACACACACACACACACACACACACACACACACACACATTGTGTCACCAAGATTGTTTCCATCCAGAGCTGAGGAAGGATGCCATCAATACAATCTTTTGAATGACACACAAACACATGCCCCCCCCCCCCCCCTTCCCCCGCCCCAACACATCCACACTCACACATACATTCACACAGCAGCCTTTCTCTAAACCAGGTGAATTGTGTGGGCCAGAACACTATTGATTTTCTCTTATACCGTCATAAATAGAGGCTCAGACTACAAAGGGAGGAGCAGCCGGCTGCTTTGAGGGCAATAATGTGGCGAAACGCTTTCCAAGCTTTAGAAAAAAACATATTGGAGAGGATATTACATCCAACGGGAGATCCCAAAGTAGAAGGAGTGACACACAAAGATGCTGCGTTGCCTGGGTCCCTCCTCCCTCTGCCCTGCCCTATTTTATCAGCAGAGGAGATACCAGGCTGCATGGCCACCGCCACCATCAAAACCCCAACTTTCTGTGGCTCACAGACAAAGCGAGGGTAGGCTATGAGCTGAGCTGAGGAAACTGATAAAGGCCACTCATAGGTGCCTTTGTAGTGACTTCTTTTGTTGTGCAGAGTGGAGGACCTGGGGGGAATGTGGTGGGTTTGGGGTGGGGGGGGTGGGGGGGGGGATCAAGGCCTATGCCTTGGCACAACACATGCGTTGATGAAATTCTTAGTCTCAGTTGAGCCCTTGTGCTTGTCGGGCCTGAGCAGCATTGCTGGTGTCCCGCCAACGCTGAGCACACATTTATAGAGAAGATGATGTGAAGTTTTCTTGAGGTGCCATGTGAACTGGTTATTTTATGAAAGAGGTCAGGATTCTTGAGAGTGGACTGAGTCTCATTTGCAGAAATTCCGTTTTCGGTTCGACCAGAGAGAGAGACACAGGGAGAGAGAGAGAGACTGAGAGAAAGAGAGAGAGACTCAGAGAGAGAGACACAGAGAGAGAAAGAGAGAGCGAGGGAGGGAGGGAGGGAGGAGGTTACAAAGTAGCGGAGGGTGAGGACATGAGCCAAGGTCAGGGGATACTCTGAGAGAGGCAGGGAGCATCAGGGACACAAACCTATTTCTCCTCACCATTGTTGTGCCTATCCTCTTGTGCATCCAACTTCATTTCCACTTCAATTTTATCAACCTTCTGCTGGCCTCTCAAGGAGATAGGATACACGCTCTGACATGAATTAGCCCCAGATTGACTGATACTGCCTCGCCCAAGGGGATTCATGGCGAGAAGAGCCCCTGGCTTTTCTCCTCCTTTGCTCTCTCTACCCACCCCCCCCCCCCCACACACCCCTCCCTCCTCCCTCCCCCTTCCCTCCTCTTTCACTCCACTCCTTCTGTCTTTCCCCCCCCTCTGGCACGTCCTTGTCACTCACCTGTCGCTGTGACATCACCCTTCCCTACGGCGTGACGGACAGGCGCCGAGAGCGTCTGACGGAGTAATTTGCCACGAATTTACAAAACACGGCGCATCAGAGAGATGTCAGCTGGGGTGGTGGGGAGACGCCATAGCGCTGAGGAGGGAGCTGAGAGGTCGATTTCCATTCATCACCACCGCTGACAGATGGTCCCAGGCCTCATTTTCTCTCTCTCTCTCTCTCTCTCCACCTCTCTCTCTTTCTCTGCCCCTCTCTGACTCTCCCTCTCACTCTTTCAATAGCTTTTTTCTTTCTCTTTCTCTTTCCCTCTCTCTCTCTCTCTCTCTCTCCCTCTCTCACTCCCTCTCTCTCTCTCTCTCTCCCCCTCTCTCTCTCTCTTGTGGTGTGTTCTCAGAGAAGAGGCACAGCTTCACATCTCTGCAACAGCGACCACTACCTGTCCCTTCCTTGCTGCCAGACCTGAGAACACATATAGCACATCTGGGACATGAGTGACATAATATGTAAATACTGTACTTATCGTTTTACCTCCCGTTCACGCCCTGTATAAACCTTTCCGATACTCTCATCATATCGACCCCGAGCACAAATCCTTAAATCAGACCCAAGTGCAGAGTTGAATCATGGCAGCGATTTGACATAATATCGTATTAATGAACACTCTAAATTCAAAGTCAGCTGCTCATTTCTCGCCCCGGTCGCTGATTTAAAGGGGAAAAAAGTGACCTTCTTAAAAAATGCTCTGATGGATGTGGAGGGGCAACGGGCCTCAGGGCAAGCCACTTGTTTCATATTTTTCTATTCAATTTATTAGATGATCTTGTGGTTTTGGTGCAAGATTTGCCTACTGCCATGATACGCGTTCCCCCCATCCTGCCACTGTCACTGGTGGTGGCAACAAAAAGGAAAGAACAATGTGAGTTTTGTGAAATGTGTGCGAGATGTGAGTGTGTGTGTGTGTGTGTGTGTGTGTGTGTGTGTGAGAGTGTGAGTGTGTGAGTGTGTGAGTGTGTGAGTGTGTGAGTGTGTGAGTGTATGAGTGTGTGAGTGTGTGTGTGTGTGTGTGTGTGAGTGTGTGTGTGTGTGTGTGTGTGTGTGTGTGTGTGTGAGTGTGAGTGTGTGAGTGTGTGAGTGTGTGTGTGTGAGTGTGTGTGACACAACAAAAAGGAAAGAACAATGTGAGTTTTGTGAAATGTGTGTGAGATGTGAGTGAGTGTGTGTGTGTGTGTGTGTGTGTGTGTGTGAGTGTAAGTGTGTAAGTGTGTGAGTGTGTGAGTGTGTGAGTGTGTGAGTGTGTGAGTGTGTGAGTGTGTGTGTGTGTGTGTGTGTGAGTGTGTGTGTGTGTGTGTGTGTGTGTGTGTGTGTGTGTGTCTTGGATGTGTCTGTGGAGGCCAGGAGACAGTTTTGTTGAGTGGTGTGGGCGGAACCACATGCTACAGCAAGACAAAGGAGTTGGTGGTGGAATTTAGGATGACTAGGGTCCCGCTGTCTCCTGTTTCCATCTTGGGAGAGGATGTGGAGGTGGTCCAGAGCTAAGTACCTGGGGGTGCATCTGGACAACAACACTGGACTGGACTGGTAACACAGATGACCTGTACAAAAAGGGCCAGAGCTGGCTTTATTTCCTGAGAAGGCTCAGGTCCTTTGGCGTGTGCAGGATTCTAATGAACTTGTTCTACCAGTCAGTGGTGGCCAGCGCAGTGCTGTACGAGGTGGTATGCTGGTGGGGCAGCATCAAGAAGGGGCGATGCCAAGAGGCTGAACAAGCTTATTAGGAAAGCTGGTTCTGTCCTCTGTGTCACCCTGGACACGGTGAAGGAGGTGGCCAATAGGAGGATGACCTCCAAACTCCCAGCCATCATGGGTAATCCCTCACACCCTCTACATGACACTGTGGCAGAGCAGTGAAGCTCCTTTAAAAACAGACTATTTACAACCACGCTGCACTAAAGAGCGCTATAGATCTATAGATATAGAACGCTAAGAGATCTTTTCTGCCTGCCGCAATAAGACTGTACAATTCCTCCTCCGGCTCTATCTATCTATCTATCTATCTTTCCATCTATCTATCTATCCATCTATCTATCTAGTGTAGAACCCAAACTCTTGGAGGACAAACTCTTGGAGGACAAACTCTTTCACAAACATTTTTATTATTAAGACCAATGTGTTTCATCACCCGATGAAGGCAACTCTGATCAAGGCTGCGGGCCGAAACCACGTTCGTAAAATAACAATAAAGAAGCATTTTTTTTATTATCTTTCTCCATTGTGCTCCAAGAGTTGCTGAGTTTCCTCTTCATTCCTCTTCACAGGCCCGGGGTGTTGTAGCCGAAGCTTTATAGTAGCTTACCACTAGACTGTGCTTGCATCAGTAGAATCTCGAGTACTGTCTATCCCGAGTACTGTCTATCGATGGGCCTTCTCTCTATAAAGCCTCCCGACAACATGAGAGAGTAAATTGGAGCAGCGAAAAGTACGAACAAAGATCAGAGAGAGGTACTATGTTGACGCTCTTGAGACACTGTACTGTACCGTTGATGTGATGTTATGCCAATCATGGATTATCTCGTTTTTCAATCATATGAGGAATGAAGAGAAAAACAGATTGAATAAATGAAGCAGTCTTTTGGGTGATCGGTCGGTGTGCAGGCAGAGGTATATCAAATCACAGGAGAGTAAACAGCAAATGTAGCAGAACAAAGGCACGCTAATCCCCAGATTGAAAAATGGTATTAAAAACCCCACCTCTGTTGCTGTTGGATTAATGAAATATAAAAGCCAGGTTCTCACATCTTAGTCATCTCCAACGGCGAGGCTTGGTTTCGTAGAGTTGCTTTGATTATAACAGTAGATTATGGTTTATTTTTAAAAAGAAAACTGCTTTTAACTGTTCCGGAGATGTAAATCGTGTGTTATTAGGGAGCTGAAGATAAGTGGTTTTAGCCGGTGTTGTGTTGATGTTAGACACCAAGGCCTTTTTCTATGCTTGTGTTGGTAGGTTATTCCTCTGTGTTTAAACAGACGCTTGTATCGTCACTGTCAATATTCATTTTCCATCCGCAATCATCTTTTCAAAGCTTTGACAATTGCTGTGGAGAGCACAAGATTAACTGGGACTGTATTTCACGTACCAAATCGGCAAATTGCTAGACTATAACTCATTGGTCAAATGTTGAATTTGTCACCCCCTGAAAAGAATTTCATTACTGCATTAATTGGGGTTGTTTGATACATTCAGTGTTTTTGTTTGGTTGCATCTTCAGCGTAATAACAAATTATGCACGCTTGATGCACTTTATATGGGGCTCATTCTGGTCAAGCATAATTCCAAATGGCATTTTATTATTCATTTGCTTTTAGGATGACAGAGCATGTATCCATTGGCTTGTTTATGAAATGAAAGATGAAGTGCCAAGTGCAATGCAAGAGATCTCTCCCTCTCTCTCTCTCTCTCTCTCTCTCTCTCTCTCTCTCTTTCTCCCTCCCTCTCTCTCTCTCCCTCTCCCTCGCTCCCTCTCTCTCTTTCTCTCTCTCTCAGTCTCTCCCTCTCTCCCTCTCTCTCTTTCTCTCTCTCTCTCAGTCTCTCCCTCTCTCTCTCTCTCTCTCGTACTATTAGAGTTAATCTTCTTGACAAAAGTTAAATCGAGTATTCATAGTTAAATCGGTGGGATACATTTGGTCATTTCTTTATACACCATTATTTGAGAGTAGGCTAGAGTATGCAAATGGCCTCTTCCCTCATCAGCATATAGAAAAGAATCATATTGCTTCATGGCAACCACTGCACTACCAGTCATTAGTTTACCAATGACTGCTTTGTGGAATTATTTGATAACTTATGCAGCTAGTGGCTGAGTTTAGGCTACTTTAATCAGTGATAAGGAATTAAGCTTTCCAAAACTCATTGTGGCTTGTGGTGCATAACCTATTATTTCTCTGGATGCAATCAACTGCTTCAACTTAATGTGCAACAATATGACTAAAGCTAGTCTGCCACGGTCAATAATATGTCACCATGTTAATCACAGTCATCACACTTGTTTGTTAACAAATGAACATGCTATTGATTTTTACTCTGTAAATCACTGTAGTAAAACACCAAAAGCAGTAGCTGCAAAAAAAACACATTGGTTCCACTCGAATTTCGACATTCAATTCTAGCCTCTAGTTTTCTTTTTTTTCTTCACCCATTCTTTTTATAAACCTTAATTAATTAAGCACGTCACCGGTATTAAATTAGGAAAATTAGCAAGTCATGAAATTGCTTGGAGTCTCGGAATGATGTGAAGCCCAAAGGCAATTTCTTTAATTTGGAATAAAAAGATATAATTGTGTTCCACTGTTCCACTGCAGCCAATAGTTCCTTCCTACATTATGTTACAATCCCCTCCTCTTGTGCACTTTGACATTATATTTCTTTGGGTTAATGGGACTAGTGCCATGGCATGGCACCAAGGCATTGGAGAGATTAAGCCTTTTACACTTATGCATTTGTCAATTGGGACTAAGCCAAGAAGCCTTTGCCCCGCCTTTTAACATTGTGCGCTGCTGTTTAATTCATAGAGATGACAGTGTCGCTGTGCTCTGTGGAAGGAGACGTTTCTAAGCAGAGTTAAGGTGGAGACTTATGCTCTGTATGCTGTGATCAATCCCCTGGATGCTAGGAAGGACACTGGGAGGTCAAATGTGTTTACTTGTTGGAGTTCTCCACTCGGCCAGGGACAGCAAGTGAGCAGCCATGCAGGCCTGATTTGCCTCCTGTCTGTGTGAAAGAGAGCAGCGGTTCATGCAGTCACAGAGGGTTGAGACCAAATCAATAGGCAACGGAATACAGGGGATGTGTGCGTGGCCCCACGCACCTCATCCAAGGGCCCCTCTCCAAAAGTCTGCTCTGACCCTGAAATGACCATATTCCATTATGTCCCTTCATCTCCATGGAGGGGATAAGACCCACGCACAATTGATTGTGTCTCCCACAGATTGGAGATAGCCATTGATTTTATTCCTTTAGTCTCCAAAAAGACGCAGCTTTGTTCAGCTGACAAGAGATGTCTTCTTTCCTCCGCCCCGAAGGAGAGAAACTTCCATGAGCCTTTCCGGGAGGACAGGATAGTCTCCGGGAATAGGCTGATTGATGTTTGATCATGCACCGCAGCACACAACAGTCCGAGCATGACTCGAGGAAAAATACCATATTCAGAGTGAGGACTTTTTTGAATTTTGTCTGGCCATCTGGGTTTAGCATATCTGTATAGAGCATTCTAGAAAGCTTTGGGGGATCTGAGCACTGGGTGGACACCACAGTTGACTTACAGAACCAAACCACCACATAACCCCTGTACCCCCCCCCCCCCCCCCCCCCTTCTCCCAACCCTAACCATACCCCCCCCTCCCACCACACACACACACACACACCCAGAGCCCGTCTCTCTCCCCTGGCTGTGGCTGAGTGGGGAGTGTCAGGGCCTGTTATCTGGCCCTATCTCCTGGGAGCAGTAGCACAGTGGAGCCGGAGCAGCTAGGCCATGGAGAGACAGAGGAGTGGTTATCACAGGGCCACTGATACTATCTGAGGTTGGGGGGAATCAGTGCTCTCTCTCTCGCTCACTCTGCGGCTGCCTCTCTGCCTCCGTCTCCCAGGAGCCCTCCGTGGGAACCAAGCGGCCTGCAGCTGATCAATTCACCGCAAATAGCTTTATTGACATGACAAATGTTACATCTGCATTGACAGAAGCTGTGAGGACAACCAGTGGGTAGATAGATCCAAGAGCAGAATATTCTCAGGAAAAAAAACTGTCACAATGAAGAAATAAGAAATATACAACATAAGAAATATTTTTCGTGGCATTCAGTACTGGATATTTCAGGTGCCCATTTTGATATGAAACAGGGTATGATGTCTTGTGAGGAAATTAATAATATCTTTGACGACGCGATGCTTAATCTTTGTGTCATACAGGGACACTTTGACATCATTAGCTGATTATGCTCTTATCTGATCCTCTTCACCGTGCTATGGCCTCATGAACCAGACAGATAAAGGAGCTTGGCCACACAATATATATATTTCAGTCATGAAATACAATATGTGTCACCATACTTCACTATCCAAAGGACTCTGATGGCCTGGAATAATTTAATTAAGAGGACCATCTATATTTGATTAAGATTTTAATAATTGCCAGCGCTAGATAACGTGTGATAAGTACCATCCCCATAAAAGATAATTTACTTTTAAAAGTAATTATACTTTTTTTCTATATTGAATCTGTTGCGATGGGTTCCTACTAGTTAAGCAATTTGTACAATATTTAATGTGAAGTTATTTTGTAATTTGGAGATTAACCTGCCGCTCAACCAGATGAATGGTCACTTAATTACGACACTAATAACTTCCAAGATATGTCAGTTCATGAATATATGAATGAGAATGTCTATCTTGATACTTTCTTAAGACTTGAATGAAAATGGAGACTGGAGATCTTTGCATGTAGAGAGACTGATAGAGAGACTGGGAGAGAGACTGGTGGAGAGACTGGGAGAGAGACTGGTAGAGAGACTGGTAGAGAGACTAGGAGAGAGACTGGTAGAGAGACTGGTAGAGAGACAGGGAGAGAGACTGATAGAGAGACTGGTAGAGAGACTAGGAGAGAGACTGGTAGAGAGACAGGGAGAGAGACTGGTAGAGAGACTGGTAGAGAGACTGGTAGAGAGACAGCGAGAGAGACTGATAGAGAGACTGGTAGAGAGACTAGGAGAGAGACTGGTAGAGAGACTGGTAGAGAGACTAGTAGGTCTAGCACATTTCATACACAGACGCAATACAACGCGCTTCACAATAACATTTAATGAAAGCAAACAGAGAAACATAGACAAACACAACAGAGAGTGACTAATACAGGTTTAGACCATGTGTTTTCTCTGTACATAACAAAAAAACATTAAAGAAAACTGAGAAGGTATTCAAAGTCAACACAAATTGCTACTGTATGTTCTTGAGTTTGTGTGTGTGTCTGTGGATGTTGCCCTCTAGTCCCGGTCCCAGTGCGTCCAGCACACTGCACACGTGTGCCCTGCCAGGCAGCCCCGAGGCTGGGCAGTGCTGCTGAGACAGCTACCCTCTGACCCCACCCTGCTGGGTGATGTATTGACCGGGCGGCCGGGCTGCGTCTGGATGGGGGGACTGAGGGGAAGGGGGGGTAGGGGGATGGGGGGACAGGGGGATGGGGGGACAGGCAAGGAGGACCGCAGAGGAGGCTTGAATAGGGAGCAGAGAGGGCGCCAGAGCTGGATGGGAGATGTGTTTTTGTCATGAGCATATGTCATAGTCACGCTGTGTAGAGCGCGCCCCCTAAGTGTGAGGTGGAGTTGGCAGGAGCCTCGGAGCTGTGATCAGCTGTTCTCCTGCTTAGGTCCATTAGCACTTCCCACGCTCCCCCACGCTCCCCCTCTCCCAGCCCCCTGGCTCTTACCACCCACCACCTCACACACACACACACACACTGGCTCTCACCTCCACCCCACACACACACACACTGGCTCTCACCTCCACCACCTCACACACACACACACACACACACACACTGGCTCTCACCTCCACCACCTCACACACACACTGGCTCTCACCTCCAACACCCCCCACACACACACTGGCTCTCACCTCCACCACTCCACACACACACACACACACACACACACACACACACACACACACACACACTCACTGGCTCTCACCTCCACCACCTCACACACTGGCTCTCACCTCCAACACACACACACACACACACTGGTTCTCACCTCCACCACTCCACACACACACACACACACACACACACACACACACACACACTGGTTCTCACCTCCACCACGCACACACACACACACACACACACTGGTTCTCACCTCCACCACGCACACACACACACACACACACACACACACTGGTTCTCACCTCCACCACTCCACACACACACACACACACACACACACACACACACACACACTGGTTCTCACCTCCACCACGCACACACACACACACACACACACTGGCTCTCACCTCCAACACACACACACACACACACTGGTTCTCACCTCCACCACTCCACACACACACACACACACACACACACACACTCACTGGCTCTCACCGCCAACACCTCACACACACACACTGGCTCTCGCCTCTCACCCCCCCGCCTCCCACACACACACACACACACAGGGGGAAGACCCCCTCCACAAGACACTATATACATTATTTGTTGACTAGTTGTTCGACATGCAGGAATCTTTCCCAACAACATGTCTGTTTCCAATATGAGTGACACAGAGCCTAGTTCATCAAGTGTCACCTATTCATGAAAATAGATATGTTGTAAACGTGTTTGTGTGGACTCAATATCCTCTCCATATCCTCCTACAGTGGCAGTGCGCACAGTGGAGCAGGATATAGAGATTGACAGAGGCAGCCACGATGACAGTGGCGTTGGCGATGGCACGCAAGCGAACGGATAGCTGTTTCTGAAACACGTATTCTCTCCCCGCTACTATCTCCACTAGTGGTCGTGATCAAAAGTGTCCGTTCCCTGTCAGTGTTGCCGTCCCTGTCCCTAACTGTGACCAATTAACCAATTTCGGAGGAAGACCTTTTCTTAGCCCCCACGTGCACATGGCTATAGATAGCCGCAGGGCCCTGCTGGAGAAAACAGATTAGCA
The DNA here is from genome assembly GCF_963989245.1 of Nansenia antarctica. Taxonomy (NCBI): domain Eukaryota; kingdom Metazoa; phylum Chordata; class Actinopteri; order Argentiniformes; family Microstomatidae; genus Nansenia; species Nansenia antarctica. Next base: position 21,020,219 of record NC_137689.1, on the reverse strand, counting down.
CATTAGCTTTGTTGGGGCTGAAGGGGGACCTCTGGCTTTGCCCCCGGGCTCCACTGGGTATCAAAGCATCCGTCGCTCACTGACATCAGTCTGCCCCATCATCCACCGCTCTCCCTGTGATGGAGGGGCTTTACTGGCTTTAAAGAATCAACCACTCCTCGCCTCCTCCTCTCTCTATATCCCTCTCCCTCTCTCCCTCTCTCACTCTTTCCCCCCTTCCTCCCTCCCTCGCTCTCTCTCTCTCTAGCACCTCATCGCCACCTCTCTTTCTACAAAAACATGTGTGAACTATAGATTTTGCCTGCTAGCGTACTCGGCAGGCTTCAAGCTTGTTGTTGTCGTTGTTGTCGTTGTTGTTGTTGTTATTGTTGTAGCAACACCATATTCATGTACTATGACATGTTGCAACGTCTTTTGAGGAAATATCTCCTCATCCCTCAGACTACTATAGGAAAAGATGGTTGTAGGACAGATGAACGACTCCACTCAGCATTCTAAACTCCACCGTCTCTCAGACTGCGTTCACCTCTGCCTTGGCGCTGTGAGGGTTAACTGAATGATCTCGCTCTGTCTCTCTCCTTCTCCATCTCCTTCTAAAACCCCCTCTGGCCCTACATGAGAGGCGCGAATGAGAACCCCGCCAAAATCTATACTGCGTCTTTAAAAGAAACAACCCCCCACCACCCCCACCCCACCCCCACCCCCGTCTCCCCTCCCTGGTGATATTGACCCCCTGTCAGTGAGGTTCTGGTTCAGCGGTCGCGTGGCGCTCCACAGAGGTGTGGGGCTGTGGGAGGAGAGATACGGCCCTGTCTGGAACCCAGGTGTGCCGAAGCAAGCTGTTCAATTTGGTCATTACTCCTGTAATAGTGCTTTTACGGTCAGCGCAGAGAGGTCACCGTGTGCTGCGGTCCCACTGGCTCCGAGGAGCCGGGCCAGGGAGAAAAGAGAGAGAAGAGAGAGAGAGACCCCAGCATCACTCGTCAGCTTTGACGTGAGGATGATATAAAAACAACGTTCCAGCGTAGTGGATAAGGCCTGGGGTGATGGATGGGGTGGCAGACGTCCACACATCCTAGCTGAAGGATTTGAAGGATTTGAGAGATCACTGAGTAGAATGAGTAAAAATGGGTGGAAAAGCATAAAAGAAAGAGAAAGGTGGGTGGGGGGGGGGCTACTAGGAGGGAGAATGGATGATGCAAGGTGCTGAGACTGACATGAAGTGTTCTCAGACCACTGTGTGATTGTGATTGTGTGTATGAGTCATTTCTTGGAGATTATTTCGGGTCTGTTTTGTGTGTGTGTTTGAGTGTGTGTGTGTGTGTGTGTGTGTGTGTGTGTGTGTGTGTGTGTGTGTGTGTGTGTGTGTTTGAGTGTGTGTGTGTGTGTGTGTGTGTGTGTGTGTGTGTGTGTGTGTGTGCGTGCGTGCGTGCGTGCATGCATGCATGAGTGCGCCCGTGCACGAGTGTGTGTGTATAAAGTTGTTGGTTTATGTATGAGTGTATGCGTGTCTTATGTGCTTGAGTGTGCATGAGTGTGTCCGTCTACATACATATATGTGTGCGGCGTGTTTGTGACAGGGCTGGAGGGAGGGGCGGAGGGGGGAGGAGGAGGAGAGCAGTCCTAACGGCTTTTTGAATGAGATAAATGGCTTACAGATGGCCCACTCAATGTATTCAAATGAGACATGCAAAACAGGGGCGGGGCGAGGCTGGGGGCCGGTCTCAGCTGTAGCCCTGTCTGTCTGGGATGACAGGCACAGCTCACTACTGTTTATCTGTCTGTATATACCAGTCTACCACCTACCAGTCTATATACACCAGTCTATATACACCAGTCTATATACACCAGTCTACCACCTACCAGTCTATATACACCAGTCTACCTCCTACCAGTCTATATATACACCAGTCTATCACCTACCAGTCCTTATATACACCAGTCTACCAGTCCATATATACACCAGTCTACCTCCTACCAGTCTATATATACACCAGTCTATCACCTACCAGTCCTTATATACACCAGTCTACCAGTCCATATATACACCAGTCTACCTCCTACCAGTCTATATACACCAGTCTATCACCTACCAGTCCATATATACACCAGTCTACCAGTCCATATATACACCAGTCTATCACCTACCAGTCTATATACACCAGTCTACTAGTCCATATATACACCAGTCTACCAGTCCATATATACACCAGTCTATCACCTACCAGTCCATATGTACACCAGTCTACCAGTCTATATACACCAGCCTACCTCCTACCAGTCTATATACACCAGCCTACCTCCTACCAGTCTATATACACCAGTCTATCACCTACCAGTCTATATACACCAGTCTATCACCTACCAGTCCATATGTACACCAGTCTACCAGTCCATATATACACCAGTCTACCAGTCCATATATACACCAGTCTACCACTCCATATATACACCAGTCTACCAGTCCATATATACACCAGTCTACTAGTCCATATATACACCAGTCTACCAGTCTATATATATACACCAGTCTACTAGTTCATATATACATCAGTCTATCACCTACCGGTCCATATATACACCAGTCTACCAGTCTATATATACACCAGTCTACTAGTCTACCAGTCCATATATACACAAGTCTACCAATCTATATGTGACACGGTCTAGTGAAAAGGTCTGTATGTTGTACATTCTCAAGTCGCACAAATTATTGAAAAATGTGTTTCGTGTTTTTTTGCGTATTACGAAAGTTTAAGTGTTGAAGAGCCCACTCAATATAGCAAACAACAGTTTTTGGATCACTAAATAGTTATAATTTGTGAATTGGATTCACTGTATCGTCTGCCGTAGGACTAGGCTACTGGGTAAGTGATACATGGCTTGTAAACAAACGTGGGTTTTTGGATGTGTTCAAAAGCAAGGACTGTGTGATAATCTAATTATGTGCAGTTATGTGTTCTTAGCATGTTGATGTTCTATCAACATGTTGTGATGTGCTAAACATGCAGTTAGATGTTCATAGTGATGTTCCTATTTACCGGCTAGCTACTAGCAGCTGCTCTGCATGTGTTTTGATTTATAACTATAAATATTTCCGGTATTTGGTTTGAGGTGCACCAACATTCAAAGAAGCATATCTTCTTCTATTAGCATATCTACTATTTTCTGATTTCAATGTATGACACATCATTTGAAAGCTTATGAAAAAGCATAATTTGAAACATATGTGACAGGGTCTGTTGAAAGTAGGGGAAAGTCATTTATTTAATTTTTGTGCAGATTGTAATCTTTCACATGATGTGTCATACGTTGAAGAAGATATGCTTATTTGAATGTTGGTACACCTCAAACCAAATACCGGAGAAACTCGCTCTGAATCATAACAGATGTGTTTGCTACCATCGCGTTGGTAGCTAGCTTGCAGCTAAGAAAGAACATCGCTATGAACATCTAACTGCATGTTTAGCACATCACAACATGCTGATAGAACATCAACATGCTAAAAACACATAACTACACATAATTAGATGATCACGCAGTCCTTGCTTTTGATCACGTCCTAAAATGTACGTTTGTTTACAAGCCATGTATCACTAACCCAGTAGCCTGAAGCAGGACGGCAGACGATACAGTGAATCCAATCCAAGTATTTAGTGATCTTAAACCTGTTTTGTTATATTGAGTGGGCTCTTCAACACTTAAACTTCTGTAATATGAAAAGAAACGGGTCCTTTTGGTCATTTGCGCGACTTGAAAATTGCAGACATGCAATCCTTTTCACCAGACCGTGTCACATATACCCCAGTCTACCAATCTTATCAGTCTACCAGTCTACTAGTCTACCAGTCTATATATCCGTTGCATTGCAATATTTTGGCTTGACTAGTGAGTGTGTCATTGAGTGTGTCACAAGCTTCCCACAGCTGTCAGATCTGCAGAATCACTCCCTAATGCCTATTTTTCCCTATGGGGTTAGGTAAGTAAGAACTTCTTATTGGACATTATGAATACAGGGATTTGAAATGTGTGAGTTAGTGTAAAACACAGAGGAGTGGCACACGGCTGTGGTGTTACGGCTGATCCTGTCACCAACGAGTCCAGGGGTCATGGTCTGAGGTCATAGGTCAGGGTGAGGGCAGCTTGTAAGAGGGCGGCCATGCTATTGAATGAAATGTCATTTACAGCTAACGGTCAATTGTTTAGGGGAGAGTGGGGGATGAAGGGGAAGTGGAGGTGGAGGTGGAGGTGAGAACTCCAGCTGATATCACAGGGCTAAATCTCCATTGATAGTGACACGTCCCAATCCTCCTTCTCCTCCTCCACCTCCTCCTCCTCCACCTCCTCCTCCGTCCTCCTCACACCTCTCCCCCCACCCTGCCTGTCCTCCACCTGGCTGTCTTCCCCCTCTCCTTCCCCGGACAGAAGAGAAAACACCCCTTTTTTTCACTGCTAACCTTGGTCTCTGCTGTGACCACAGGGAGCCATGCCTGCTTGGTAAACACCTCAGGCTCACACACACACACACACACACACACACACACACACACACACACACACACACACACACACACACACACACACACATCTGGTGTAAACAAGGAATAAAGGCATTTCTTCCTAATTTGTCCTTTGGGTTTTACTCCAAACCTTACTTCCTGTTTCCGTAACATTCTCTCACTGATTATTGAAGAGATCATAGGTGAGTTATTTTAAGTACGTGGCTCTGACAAAAAATCCAGAGGGCAAAACCAACACGAACGACCATCAGAATCAATGAAATCATCTTAGCATTCTCTTCCCCTTCATATCTAATAAAGCCTTTGGTGATGCTTTGGGAAAATGTGACACTAGCCGAAATAATCCTCAACATTCAGCCATCTCTGTTTAGAGAGACGGTGTCCTGAAGAAATGATTTGTCAACACCTCCTCTACTCTATACAGTATGTGGCTGATATTCAATCAATGAGAGATTATATTTACCCCTGGCTCACCTTTCGCATTGGGCGAGGAAAAAAAGAAGAAGCTAAATGCGATTATGCACATGAAGAATTAATCCGGAGATGAGCACAGGGTAATGTATGGTAATTATCCGACAGGATATTCTTACATAGCGATTAGCATATCTGGAAGCCCAGGCAGGGATGGGAGGGCAGGGAGGGAGGAATGAAAGGACACTGGCTGCTGATAAGGCCCTGGCTTGTTTTTTATGTCGATGAAAAATGTGGATAGGAAGGCTAAAGGCGCTGTTTTGACATACACACGCGCACGTGCACCCAGACACACACGCACGCACACACATGCACACAGACAAGCACACAGGCATACGCACACACACGCACACACACACACACACACACACACACACACACACACTCGATACACCCTGACAGGAAAAGGGAGACACATTAGAGCCTTAACACAAACGTTCATAGAGCATAAGGGATTCTGTTGGTAGACAAATGTTTCTAGTCATGCAGCTACATGTGCAATGTATGTCTATAGAACCATGACTCAAAATGATATATATTTCCATTGCTAGTAATGTACTTACAAAAAAGGAGTGATGAATCGTTGGGCCAATGCAGGGTGACTGTCTTTTTTTGTCTATTCTTTCACCCCCCCCCCCCCTCCCTCTCACCACTCTCTCTCTCTCTCTCTCTCTCTCTCTCTCTCTCTCTCTCTCTCTCTCTCTCTCTCACTGTCTCCCTCTCCACCCTCTCTTTCTCTCTCTCTCTCTCTCTCTCTCTCTCTCTCTCTCTCTCTCTCTCACACTGTCTCCCTCTCCACCCTCTCTCTCCCCCACATCAACGTACTACATGCTTTATATTGTCTGTATCTGCCTCCCTGTCAATATCCACTATCACCTAATGCACGCTTGGCTGCTGTTTACAGCGGTGTAGATACAATCACTATATTGACTGAGCACTACAGTGTGCTGGAGGTGTAGAGGTAGAAACACTAAAGGGAGGAGGCGGTTGTTCGTGTGAGACTGAATTATTTGTCATTTACCGTATATATCAATGGATTTCTAAGGTAATACATTTCCTAAAAACAAGTCTATTTATGTCACCTTATACACGATCCATCACAATAGGTTTCAACCTCAACAAATATTAAATGGGGTTGTGAAGCACAATGCCGTGGAAAGGATGGAAAAGTGTGTATGGATACAGTTGGGAAAATATTCAAATCGTACTCTGTCTTCATTTGTACGATCGGATTCATATTATTCATGCGTTCATTTTGTATTCCTATACAATAGTCACACAGTATATCAGACGGTTGTTGTTTCTCCAGAGAGAACATACCGTGATATTCTCTCTCTCTCTCTCCGTCTCTCATAAAAGGGAAAGTCTCCCTCTTTCTCAATTCTCTACGGTCGCCGTGGCAGTGCATAAATCCACCAAGTGCATATAAATTTGTCTGCTGTCACACCTAACCTGAACGCTACCTCCAAACACAGCCCTAGAGAGAGAGAGACACGCTGAAGCTTCACCAGCTCATAATTCTCTGCCTCCACGCGTGCTACATGCTATAACGACGGCAGAAGAAAATGGCTTTCTAACTACCTCCTTGCTTTGTTTTTGGGGGGGTTTTGTTTTGTTCTGCTTGCCCCTTACGCCCACTGCACAAACAAAGTCCCCACAAGCCACTGTATCAATTCTAAGTTTGGTATTGGAGTGTAATCGGCCATGTAGGACACCAGCTTGCTGAGGCACGGGGGCCTTTGTGAAGCGCCCATCTGCTTGGTGCACAGGGACGGGCCGGGGGTCCCACTGTGCTGACGGGGATGAAAGGGGGGAGTGTGAGAGGGGCCAGCTGAAAACACAAGGGTGGGCGGCTGCATCGGGACGCCTGTCCTGTGGCCGCTCCTGTCCTCCGCCCCGCCGCTCCTTTATTCTAATGTTGCATCCTGGGACGCCCCCTCACGCATACGACTCAGAGATCAGAGAGACTGGGCTAGAACACACCGAGGGAATCGCACGCAGTGTGTGGTGCGTGCTTGTGTGCTTGTGTGTGTGTGTGTGTGTGTTTGTGTTTGTATATGCGCACGTGCGTGCATGTGTGTGTCCACGTGTGTACACACGCGGACGTTAGAGTGTATCTCCCATTTTCTTCCTCCTCTTTTCTCTCTCTCTCTCTCTCTCTCTCTCTCTCTGTCTCTCTCTCTCGGCACAGCGGGTTTGGCTAATATTTTCCTATTGACTTGCCAATGTACATATTACCCAGTCTCAGTGACCTCTGAGAGGCAACATGGCTCTGTGAGCACAGATCGATTGATACAGTGGTCTGCCTCCCTCTTGTCTGTGGCGTTCAGGGGACGGGGGTGGTGTGTGGGTGCAGATGATAAGCCGCAGCAGGGCCAGTCATATCACTCAGCCAGGAGTCGTGACCCCACTGCAAACAGGGCTGATTACGGCTCACCCATGGCTGCACGCTCTCCTCATAATCAAGCCCCCCCCGCTCGCCGCGGCACATCATATCCCTCCTCGCTGAGATCACAACAGCAACATGGTGGAGACCAATAAGGTCACACGGTCAACATAAAAGATAGCTTGGGAAGTGGGATTGTGTGTTTGTCCTATCTCGTCCTGTTTATTATGTCCTATTGTTCTCAACCTCTCTCATGTCTTTTGTTATTGATCAGATGACAATGGGGGATGCTTGGAGTCATGGGGATGGAGAGAAATGTTTGCAATGTCATGCCCAAATCATCTTACATTCTCTGAAGAGACTCCGTGACTTGATTGAAATGACTTTGAGATGATTTGGGGAAGACATTTCAAACATGCTAACTTATGTTCACTTGCGTTGAGTTTCGGTTTAAAATGCAAACTATTAGTTGTTAGTGCCCAGATAAACAGAACCAAAGTGTTGATTGAAGTCTGATATTCTACATTAGACTCCTTTCAGGGATAATAAGCAAATATGGCATTTGTGACAGGGTCTGCTGAAAAAGGTCACCAAGTAGGCCACGGTCATTTTTCAGTTTAAGGTCATTTTTACAGATTATGAAAGTGCAGATTGTAAGATTTCAAATGATGTGTCATACAACAATAGTTGAAGAAGATATGCTTATTTGAATGTTGGTACACCTCAAACCAAATACTTGAGAAAATTGCTCTGAATCGAAACAGACACTTTTTAACATCTAACTGCATGTTTAGCACATCACAACATGCTGCTAGAACATCAACATGCTAAAAACACATACTGTAACTACACATAATTAGATGATCACACAGTCCTTGCTTTTGAACACATCCTAAAACGTAACTTTGCAAGCCATGTATCACTTACCCAGTAGTTACAAAGCAGGATGGAAAACGATACAGTGAATCTAATTCACAAATTATAAGTAATTTAAAGTATTTTTATATTATTATAAGTATTTTGTGATCCTAAAACTGTTGTTTGTTATATTGAGTGGGCTTTTCAACACTTAAACTTTCGTAGTATGAAAAAAAACAGAAAACACTTTATTCAATTTTTTCTTAAAAGCTTTTTGAGAATTGCCGGCATGCAGACCTTTTCACCAGATCATGTCACATTTTGTAATTTGGGTGAACTATCCTTTAAAGGTCCAACTTCCTTACTCAATTCAACTCTATAAAAGAAAGAAAATTGTAAAAGAGTAATAAGTAAAAAAGGGTAATAAAAGGGTATAATTGTTGCAAGTCTCTCTGGGGGAAAATATTGTGATATGTTGTGTACATCTGTGATATAATATGATATTTGTTCTGACATCTGTCAAGACGGTTTGAGGCAAGCGGTAGACGTAGGACAGGTTGGGGAATACGGTGGCAGGTGATTGGCTTGTGTGAGAGTTGGCATGTGTTCTGGACAGGAATACATACTACAGGTCCTCTTGGCGAGGCACCATATGCCCTCCAGCTTCATCAACCCCACCCCCACCCCCCTCCCCCCCACACACACACACCCCTTCCACCCCACCCCCCACCCCCACACAACCCCAGTATCTGGCACAGCCCTCGCTGCATAGAGGAGCACAATACATGGGGCAGGGCCGCTCAGCTGGCCTCCACTCCCCACTTGACACAGGTTTGACCTCTGCTGTGTGAGTGTCCTCCCTGTAGGCTGCACCCCCACCCCGGCGCAGGCTGTCTCTCTATCTCTGCTCCCCACACACGCTGCTCCGAGGCAGGGCACACATCCAGGGCCCCGGTGCATCCTCAGGTCACACAGGTCAATTAAATTCAAATTGAGGATAAATGATCTGCAAATGATCTACAAATAAGAGAGTAATGCCGGGAAAGTTCC